>NW_023269693.1:40812-170940 GCF_004353265.1 Vitis riparia | reverse complement strand
TTCATAGCATCTAGAGCCTTGAGCTCACGACCCAAAGTCGTTCATGTCAACCATAGCCCTGAGTTGTTCATAGTATCTAGAGCCCTAAGCTCATAACCCAGAGTCATTCATGTCAACCACTGCCTTGAGTTGTTTATAGCATATAAAGCCTTGAGCTCACAACCCAAAGTCGTTCATGTCATCCACAACCATGAGTTATTCATGGCATTTGGAGCCATGGGCCCACGACTAAGAATCGTTCATATAATCAACACCCCTAAGCTTTTCATAGCATTTAGAGGCTTGAGCTCATGGGATCTATAGTTGTTCATATTGTCCACAACCTTGGATTGTTCATAGCATCCAGAGTCTTAAGCTCATGACTGAGATTCGTTCATGTCATGCACAATCCTAACCTATTCTTAGCATTTAGAGTCATAGACTTACAACTAGGAATCGTTCATATCATCCTCAACCTTGAGTTGTTTATAGCATCTAGAGGTCCAAAATCACAGGATCCTTAGTCGTTCATATCATCTACAACTCTGAGTTGTTCATAGCATCTAAAGCTCAATGCTCATAACTTGAAGTCCTTCATTCCAACTACAACCCTAAGTTGTTCATAGCATCTAGAGCCCTCAGCTCATAACCTAGAGTCATTCATATGATCCACAACCTTGAGTTGTTAATAAGATTTAAACCCATAGGTTCATGACCAAGAATCATTCATATCATTCTTATCCTTAAGTTGTTCATAGCATCTAGAGGCCTTAGCTCAATGGATCTCGAGTTGTTCATATTATCTACAAATCTTAGTTGTTCATGACATCTAGAGCCTTAAGCTCATGACCCGGAGTAATTCATGTTGACCACAACCTGAGTTGTTCATAGTATCTAGAGACTTGAGCTCACGACTTAGAGTTTTTCATGTCAACAACTACCCTTATGTGTTCATAGCATCTATAGTCCTAAGCTCATGACTTGAAGTCATTTATGTCCACCACGACTTGGAGCTTTTCATAGCATGCAAAGCACTTAGCTCACAACTCGAAGTTATTCATGTCAACCACAACCTAAGCTATTCAAAATATCTAGAGCTCTAAGCTCATGACCCGTAGTAATTCATGTCATCCAAAGCCTTGAGCTCGTCACATAAAATCGTTCATATCATCCATAACCTTAAGTTATTCTTAGTATTTAGAGGCATAAGCTCACAAGATCCCAAGTCATTCATATCATCCATAATTTTTAGGTGTGCATAGCATCTAGAGCTTTGAGCTCATAACCCATGTTTATTCAAGTCAGCTATAGCTTTGAGGTGCTAATAGTATATAAAGGCTTGAGCTCATGGCTTGTAGTTGTTCATGTCATCCACAACCCTAAGTTGTTCATAACATTTAGAGCCCTAAGCTCACGATCGGATGTCGTTCATGTAAACCACAACCCTGAGTTGTTCATAGGATCTAAAGCCCTAAGCTCACGACCTGGAATCATTCATGTCATCCACAACCATGAGCTATTCATTGCATCTAGAGTTCTAAGCTTAAAAATCGAAGTCATTCATGTAAACCATATCTGAAGCCCTGAGCTCACGACCTAAGGGTCTTCATGTTGTCCATAACCCTAAGTTGTTCATAGCATTCAGAGCCCTAAGCTCTCAACGGAGAGTTGTTCATGTAAACCAAAACCCTGAGTTGTTCCATCTAAAACTCTAAGCTCACAACCCGGAATCATTCATGTCATCCACAACCTTGAGCTATTCATTACATCTAGAGTTCTGAGCTCACAGCTTAGAGTCATTTATGTCAACCACAATCTTGAGTTGTTCATAGCATCTAAAGCCTTGTGCTCAGGAGCCAGAGTTGTTCATGTCATCCACAACCCTGAGTTGTTCATAACATTTAGACTCATAAGCTCACGACCAAGAATCATTTGTATCATCCTTAACCCTAAGTTGTTTGTAGCATCTAGAGGCCTTGGCTCACAGGATCCTGAGTCGTTCATATCATCTACAACTCTAAGCTATTCATAGCATTTAGAGCTGTAAGCTCATGAACCAAAGTCATTCAAGTATACCTTAACCCTGAGTTGTTCATAGCTTCTAGAGCCCTAAACTTAAGACCCAGATTCGTTCATGGCAACCACTAGCCTGAGTTGTTCATAGCATCTGGATCCTTAAGCTCACGACTAGGATTCATTCATGTCCACTACAACTTGGAGCTTTTCGTCGTATCTAGATCCATGTGCTCATGACCCAGAGTCATTGATCTCAACCATAACCATGAGTTGTTCATAGCATTTAGAGCCCTGAGCTCACAACCTAGAGTCATTCATGTCATTCACAACTCCGAGCTTTTCATAGCATCTAAAGCCCTAAGATAATGATCTAGATTAATTCATGTCAACTAGAGCCTTAAGTTGTTCATAGCATTTAGACTCATAGACTCGTGACTAAGAATCGTTCATATCAATCTTAGCCCTTAGTTGCTCATAGCATCTAGAGTCTAAAGCTCATAAGACCTCGAGTCGTTAATATCATCCATAATTATTAGTTGTTAACAACATCTAGAGTCCTGAGCTTACAACCCGAAGTCGTTCATGTCAACCACCATGATGAGCTTTTCATAGTATCCAGAGCCCTAAGATCACGACCCAGAGTTCTTCATGTCTACCACAACCTTGAGTTGTTTATACCATCTACAGTCTTGAACTCATGACCCGGAGTCATTCATGTCCTCCACACTTGGGAGCTTTTCATAGAATCTAGAGTCCTAAGCTCACGACCCAGAATCATTCATATCAATGATAGCCCTGAGCTATGCATAGCATATAGTGGCTTGATCTAACGAATTAGAGCTATTCATGTCATCCATAGCTCTGAGTTGTTCATAGGATTTAGACTTATAGGCTTATGACCATGAATTGTTCGTATCATCCTCAGCTTAGAGCTGTTTATAGCATCTAGAGGCCGGAGCTCACGAGATCCCTAGTCGTTCATATCATCCATAACTCTAAGTTTTTCATAGCATCTAGAGCCTTAAGCTCACAACCTTGATTCGTTCTTGTCAACCAAAACCCTAAGTTGTGCATAGTATCTAGAGCCCTGACCTTACGAACTAGAGTCATTGATGTCAACCATAGCCTTATGCTATTCATAGTATCTAGAGCCTTAAGCTCATGACCCGGAGTCATTTATGTCCTTCATAGCCTGAAGCTTGTCATTGCATCTAGAGCCTTGAGCTCACGACCCAAAGTTGTCTATGTTAACCATAACCCTATGTTGTTCATAACATTTAGAGCCTTGAGTCTATGACCTAAAGCCGTTCATGTCATCCATAGCCCTTAGGTCATGATGCAGAATCATTCATCTAATCCATAACCTTGAGTTATGCATAACATCTAAAGGCTTGAGCTTAGGGGATCTGAAATTGTTCATATAATCCATAATGTTGAGTTATTGATAAAATCCATAACCCTAAACTCATGAGCCAGAGTAGCACATATCTGTCATAACTCTATGCTATTCATAGCATCGAGAGCCTTGAGCTCATGCCTTAGTGTTATTCATGTAAACCACAACTCTGAGCTATTCATAGCATCTAAAGCCCTAAGCCCGCAACATGGAGTCATTCATGTCATCCATAACTCTAAGCTTTTAATATCATCTAAAGCCTTATCCTTATGACTCAGAGTCTTTAATTTCACCCACAACCCTAAGTTGTTCATAACATTTAGACTCATAGGCTCACAACCAAGAATCATTGATAAGATCCTCAGCCCTGAACTATTCATAGCATTTGGAGGCCTGAGATCATGGGATACTAAGTCATTTATATCATCCATAACCGCGAGTTGTTCATAGCATCTATAGCCTTGAGCTCATGACCTGAAGTTGTTCATGTTAGCCACAACCCTGAGCTCACGACCTGAAGCCCTTCATGTCATTCATTGCGATAAGGTTTTTATAGCATCTAGTGTCTTGAGTTCACAACATGGAGTCGTTTATGTCCACCATAGCCTTGAGTTGTTCATAGGATCTAGAGCCCTCAACACATAACTCGGAGTCGTTCATGTCATCCACGACACTCAACTATTCATAGAATCTAAAGCCCTTAGCTCATGAGCCAAAGTGGTTCATGTCATCCATAGCCCTGTATTGTTCATAGCATATAGACCCTTGAGCTCACAACCTAGAGTTGGTCATGTCAACCACTACCCTAAGTTGTTAAAAGCATCTGAAACCCTAAACCCGTGACCTAAAGTTGTTCATGTCATCCACGACCTGGAATCGTTCATGTCATCCACACTCCTCAATTATTCATAGCATTTAGAGCCACGGGCTCACGACCATGAATCGTTCTCATCATCCACACCCCGTAGTTGTTCATACCATCTAAAGGCCTAAGTCAATGAGATCCTGAGTCGTTATAATCATCCAAAACTCTAAACTTTTTATAACATCTCGAGCCTTATGCTAACGACGAGAGTAACTCATGTCATCTAGAGTCGCGGACTATTCATAGCATATAGAGCCCTAAGCTCATGACTTGGAGAAGTTCCTCTCAACCACAACCTTGAGCTGTTCATAGTATCTAGAGCCTTGAGATCATGACCCCAAGTCTTTCATGTCAACCATAACCTTGAGTTGCTCATAGCATTTAGAGCCTTGAGCTCAATACCCCAAGTTGATCATATCATACACAACCCTAAGCTATTCATAGCATCTCTAACCATAATCTCATAACCCGGTATCATTCATATCAACCATAAGCATGATCTATTCATAGTTTTTAGAGTACTCAGCTCACGACCTAGAGTCATTCATGTCATCCGCAACCCTAAGCTATTCCTAGCATCTAAAGCCTTGAGCACACGATCTAAAGTCATTGATGTAAAGCAGAACCCTAAGTTGTTCATCACATCTTCGTTCATGTTAACCATAACCCTGATTTCTTCATACCATCTCAAGCCTTTAGCTCATAAACTAAAGTTATTCATTTCATCCACAACCTTGAACTACTCATAGCATCTAAAGCCTTGAATTCATGACCTAGGATTGTTCATATCATCCTTAGCCTTGAGCTGTCCATGGAATCTAGAGGCCTGAGCCCATGGGACCTCGAGTTGTACTTATCATCCATAACCTTGTGTCGTTCAAAGCATTTAGAGCCTTGAGCGGACAACCCATAGTCATTCATGTCATCCACAACCTTGGGTTGTTCATAACATTTAAAGCCCTAAGCTCACAACTCAGAGTCATTCATGTCAACCACAACCCTAATCTATTTAAAACATCTAGAGTTTTGAGCTCACAACCCAAATTCATTTGTGTCATCCACAACCCTAAGATATTCATAGCATTTAGGGCCATAGGCTCATGACCAAAAGTCATTCATATCATCCACAACCTTGAGCTGGTCATGGGATTTAAAGGCCTAAACTCATTGGATCCCGAGTCATTCATATCATCGACAACCCAAAGCTGATCATAGAATCTAAAGCCCTCAGCTCATGACACAAAGTAGCTCATAGGATCTATAGCCCTAAGCTTAAGTCCTGGAGTTGTTCATGTTATCCATAACCCTTAGTTATTCATGCCATCTCGAGCTCTTACTCATGACCTGTAGTCATTCATTTCATCCATAACCCTAAACTATTCATAACTTCTAGAGCCTTGAGTTCATGACCCAAAATTCTTCATATCATCCACAACTCTGAGTTATTCATATCATCTATATCCTTGATCTCACGACCTAGAATCATGTATATCATCCACTGCCATGAGCTGTACATAGTATATAGAGACCTGAGCTCATGACTTAGCGAAGTTCATGTCATCAACAGCCCTAAGTTGTTCATACCATCTAAGCCCCAAGCTCACGACCTGGAGATGTTCATGTGAACCACAACTGATTACTACTCAAAAAGTGCTCTTTTATAGCTTGTTATAAACTCTTTTAAACACTTTTGAGTAGTATTTATTACCTTTTAACTCAATTGGCACATTAAGGACCCTTGCAAGTGTTACTAATAAGTTTTTGGCAAGTTTTGGTGCTTTTGGTAGCTTTTTTATCATTAAAACAAGCCAAGAATGAGGGAGAACTTGGTATAGTCCATGGTAAAGCAAGATTGAAGCTAAATTACATGAAGAATACAAGTTTTGGAGAGCTTCGAAGCCTTTTCCAAATCAATCAAGTATGCAAAGAAGAGAATCAGAGAAGGAAACTATCATTCAAGGATTTCGCAACCCCTTGTGAAATTTTCGCAAGCCAGAAGGAATTTTGCAAGGCTTGCAAAACTAAAGAATTTCGGAACCCCTTGCGAAATTTTTGCAACCTTGTAAAATCTTTCTATAATCTTCAAATATTCTGCACCAACTCCATTAGATTTTTATCTCAAGATATTTTGTGTATTTATCTATTCTCTCCTTGTAATCAGCTAAAGATCTTTTTAGATATTTAGGATGTCTAATTAAGGGGTTAAAAATATCTCTCTATATATGTTTTAAGATATCTCTTTTTTAATATCTCGGAGTCTCGAAAGCTCAAAAGAAATTCTTGGGATCAGTTGTAATCTCTTGAAATTCCAGAGAAGACTTGTACATTCTTTTTAGTAAAAAATATACAAAGCTTTGCTTTGACTTACCTATTCACTTTGATTGTATTTTCTTTCTAGTCAAACAATCTCTGAGGATGTTTTCTCAGAGGATGAGTGGCTAGGTTTTTTGTTTCTTGGACTGAAGGAAACTAGGTAAGGGATCCAGATACAAAAGTGGGAGTTTTCCTTGTTTCAGTCTTTAATGAAGAGAAGGTTGTGACCCGTTAATGGTTTTTATATCTTTAGTTAACTTAAAATCCCTTAAAATCACCTGGGCCAACACTTGGTAAGATTTTAGGACTCAATCCACATAGATCCATTACTTATCTCTTGCAAGCCTCTAGGAGGTGGTTTAAAGGTAGGATTATCTAGAATGACCAACCCTTGGTAAGCTTTTGGACTCCCTGGAGACATCCATTAGTTATCTCCTGTGAGCTTTTGAAGGGTAATCCAAGGTTAAGGATCACCTTGAATGTCCAATACTAGGTGAGAGGTACGAGCCATTGCAAGATGAATTGGTGAGAGGGATTTAGTGTTTGAAACCATTAAGGGAAAGCGATTGTACCACACTGGTTCGGGAAATAACTATAGGTTAAATCCCCAATGTGAGGAAAAGATCCAGAATCTTCCATTTTATATAAGGAACATGAGCCTAGTGACCTGAAACTCCAAGAAACCTTTTCTTTGTAATTAATCTCAGTTACTATTTTTTGTTAGCTTAAAACCAAACCTTTTTAAACCATCATTATGTTTTCTTTTAAATCAAACTTATAAAATAAAAAACACCAATCCAATTCTTTAAACTAATATCATGTGTGAAATGAAAACTGATCTCTATGGACAATCTTAGAACCATTATGCTATGCTACCCTAGTATATGGTGAATTAGGTTTATAAATTTTGTTGATAACTCCCGTCTGAGGATTGAATAAAAGGTACACCAATTGGGGACGAATCAAATGGTTCTGCTGCCGGGGATGGTGCCACTTCATAGTGATATAATTTTTCCAGAACACTTGTGATCTTCATCACAAGTTTGGTGATTTTTCTTTTCTTTTACTAACTCTTTATTTATTTATTTTATTTGTTTTTATTTTAGTCTATCTTTTAAGTAGCTTTTAGTTAACCTTAGTTTGTTTTCTAGAATTATTTTTCTTTTGTTTTTCTTTTGTCTTCTTTGTTTTTGTTTTTGTTTTTGTTTCAATTATTACTAGTTGTGTATGCCATATTGGATACAAGACAGTGAGGGAAGACTTGTGAAAATAAAAAATCCTCACGAAACAAAGTTGGAATTGAGTGCGAAAGTCATGGAAGCTACACCTGAAGATCAGCATAGTCAACATGCTCCAAAGGAGAATATCAATGTATACCGATCCATGAGAGACCGCATGCATCCACCTCGTATGAGTGCACCATCATGTATAGTGCCACCTACAGAGCAGCTAGTGATCCAACCACATATTGTGCCACTTCTACCTACTTTCCATGGTATGGAAAGTGAGAATCCCTACACGCATATCAAGGAATTTGAGGAGGTTTGCAATACATTCCGAGAAGGAGGAGCTTTAATCGACTTGATGAAGCTCAAGCTATTTCCTTTCACTTTAAAAGGCAAGGCCAAGGTCTGGCTTAATTCTTTAAGGCCAAGGAGTATACGAGTTTGGACTGATTTGAAAGCTAAATTCCTCAAGAAATTTTTCCCAACTCATAAGACCAACGACTTGGAAAGGCAAATTTCAAACTTCTCAGCTAAAGAGAACGAGAAATTCTATGAGTGTTGGGAAAGATACATGGAAGCTATCAATGCTTGTCCTCACCATGGCTATTGGTGAGCTATTTTTACGATGGTATGTCTTCCTCAATGAAGCAACTCTTAGAAATGATGTGCGGAGGAGACTTCATGAGTAAGAATCCAGAGGAAGCCATTGATTTCTTGAGTTATGTAGTTGAAGTTTCAAGAGGATGGGATGAACTGAATGCTAGAGAAGTGGGAAGAATGAAGTCTCAACCTAATGATTCTAATGCTAAGGCTGGGATGTATACTTTAATTGAAGACACCGATATGAAAGCAAAATTTGCAGCTATGGCAAGAAGATTGGAGGAGCTATAAGTGAAGAAGATACGCAAAGTGCAGGCCATTTCAAAAGCACCAGTGCAAGCTATGTCGTGTTCCATTTGTCAATCTTTTGAGCACTTAGTGGAGGAGTATCCTACGATGCCAGTTGTGAGAGAAATGTTTGGGGATCAAGCAAATGTTATTGGCTAATTTAAGCCTAATAACAATGCTTTATATGGCAACACCTACAATTCAAATTGGATGAACCATCCGAATTTCTCTTAGAAGACAAGGGCACCCCAGTACACGCAATCTAGCTAAGCACACCCACAAGCCTCAAATCTTGAACAAGCCATTGTGAATCTTAGCAAGATCATGGGAGACTTTGTTGAAGACCAGAAATCCATCAATTCTCAACTTAGTCAAAGAATTGATAGTTTAGACAAAAAGATGGATGGGAGGCAAAATGATTTATCTCAGAAGATAGATAATCTCCAATACTCAATCTCAAGGCTCACCAATCTTAACATAGTGCATGAGAAAGGAAAATTTCCTTCTCAACCTCATCAAAATCCCAAGGGTATCCATGAAATGGAGGCTCAGGAGGGAGAATCTTCACAAGTGAGGGAAGTCAAAGCAGTGATCACTCTAAGGAGTGGTAAAGAGGTTGATCTGCCTACATCCAAGCCAGAACATGAACCAGGGAGTGAAGTAGAGAAAGAGAAGAGTGAGGAAATCAAAGGAAAGAGAAAAGAGAACAGTACAAAGAAGGAGGACCTTGAAGCTACTGAGAATGAAAGACTGGAGATGATCATCAACCAAGAAGAAATGATAAAGAAACACATGCCTCCACCATTCCCCCAAGCTTTGCATGGCAAAAAGAGAATCATCAATGCATAAAAAATTCTTAAAGTGTTGAGGCAAGTGAAGGTTAACATCTCTTTGCTATACATGATCAAACAAGTTTTGACTTATGCAAAATTGCAAAATTTCTGAAGGACTTATGCACTATAAAAAGAGGGTTAAATGTGAGTAAGAAGGCCTTCTTAATTGAGCAAGTAAGTTCCATTATACGATACAAGTCTCCTGTGAAATACAAAGATCTGAGCTGTCCTACCATCTCAGTGATGATTAGAGAAACATGTGTAAAGAAAGCTTTGTTGGACTTGGGAGCAAGTGTGAATTTGCTACCCTACACTGTCTACAAACAATTGGGACTTGGAGAGTTGAAACCAACATCAACCACTCTATCTCTAACAGATAGATCTGTGAAAATTCCAAGAGGTATGATTGAAGATGTCCTAGTTCAAGTTGACAAATTCTACTACCCAATGGATTTTGTTGTTCTTGATATGGACCCGGTTGCCAAAGGAACTAACTGTATTCCTATCATACTTGGAAGACCATTCCTAGCTACATCAAATGCTATCATCAATTGTAGGAATGGAGTCATGCAGCTTACATTTGGCAACATGACGTTGGAGCTCAATATCTTCTATATGTGCAATAAATAATTCCATCCAGAAGAAGAAGAAGGACCAGAAGAGGTGTGCATGATTGACAACTTAGTGGAAGAGCGTTGTGATAAGAAGATGATAGAAGATTTGAATGAGAGTTTTGGGGATCTTGATGAAGGGTTACCTAAACCCTCAGATTTGCTTGCTACTCTGCCTCCTTTAAAGATGAAGAAAGAAATTCTCCCTCTATTCAATAGGGATGAGACACAAGAAGTTGTTAAGGAGGAGCCCCCAAAGCTCATTCTGAAGCCATTGCCCACGGAGTTGAAGTATGCATACCTGGAAGAGAACAAGCAGAGCCCTGTTGTTATTTCTTCATCTCTTACCACTACTCAGGAGGATTGTCTACTTGAAGTCCTCAGGAAATGCAAGAAGGTAATAGGGTGGAAAATTTCTTATCTGAAAGGGATCGACCCTTTAGTATGTACTCATCATATATACATGGAAGAAGAAGCTAAGCCAGTTCGTCAACCCTAGAGAAGGTTGAACCGTCACATGCAAGAGGTGGTACGAGCTGAAGTGCTTAAGCTACTTCAGGCCGATATTATCTATCCCATATCAGATAGCCCATGGGTGAGTGATTACTACCCAAAAAGTGCTATTTTACACCTTTAAGTCATTATGTTTTAAGCACTTTTGTGTAGTAATTCTCCATCTTTATTCCAATTGGCATGTTAAGGACCTAGCAATGACTTTTAATCATATTTGTGGCTAGTTTTAGTGTTTTTGATAGCTTTTTGGATCATTAAGACAAGCCAAGCAAAGGAGAGAAGCAAAGAGGAAAACAGAGGACAACAGCTGCAGTCCTTTTTAGCACTTTTGGAGCACTTCCAGAAGTCCATTTTCTACATGATATATACCATTTCAAATCTCAGGAAGTAAAAAATTCAACGCTTCAAACCGTGTATGATTTGGAGCTGAAATGAGGAAGATATGGCCTTCGGAAGACAACTGCTCCAAGCTTGTGCGAAATTCGCACAGCACCTTCAGCTTGTGCGAACAGTGTGCGAAACTCGCACACCCCCTTCCAAATTCACACAGCCCATGCGTGGTGCAAATTTTCCTCTGTTTCTGTCGACTCCACTTTAGATATTTTCTTTTAGATATTTTTGTATAAATTTCCATTATTCTCCTTGTAATCCACCAATCATAAGATTTCTTAGCTAGGAAGGTTGGAAAAACTTCTCTATATATATTCCCTTGCATCCGTTGTAACATATATAGATACATATAGAAATATATAGATATTATTATTGAAATATATAGAATCGACGCACAGAGCCTTGCTCTGTTTTTCCTTCTCTTTCTTTCTCATTTTCTTAGTAGCCAAACATCCTTGGAGGATGAAATCCCCAAGGATGAGAGGCTAAAACCTTTTAAGTTTCTCAAAGTATGGATGTTATGTGATGGCTTGGATGCAATCCCATGGAAATTTCTAACACCTGGAAGGTAAGGTAGTCGTTTTTCATTAATGGTTCATTAATGCAAAGTTTGGTTTTTATTTCCTTTGGACAACTTCCAACGGCCAATACTTGATAAGCTTTTGGATTTCTATCCATTAGTTATCTCCTACGAGCTATTGGAAGGTGAGGTTTTCAATTCCAAGTTTTGCATTAATCCGTTAGAACCAATTTCAATGGCCATTGAAAGGTGAGTTTATCACCTGGAATGACTTTGAGTTGCCAATATTTGGTAAGCTTTTGGCTTTAGATCATTAGTTATCTCTTATGAGCCATTCAAAGGAAGTCTAAGGTGAATAACCATTGATGAAATTCACTACCATCTGTTTTTCCATTTTAAAGGATTAAAACTTGATTTGCTAAATCCATACCGGTTCGGGAAGCAAGCATCACCATAGTTGCAACCCCAACGCGAGGAGCCTATCCTAAGATTTCCAATTTGCATAAGAGCCAGAGCATAGCTATCCTATCTTTGAGAAACTTGTTTTTACACCCTTTCATTTTAGTCTTTAATGTTAGCTTAAATTAGTTTAAATCTCTCTAAAACATTTACATCTTCTTTTAAAGCTAACATCCATAAGAAAATCACATATTTTCCTAATTTGAATATCACTTGTGTTTGCGAAAACCCTTCCCAGTGAACGATCCTAGAACCACTATGCTATAGTAGCTTAGCTACTTTAGTAATAGTGTTTAAGGTATAAATTTTGTTGATACGCCTTTAAAGCTAAGCTACCATGAGTCGAATCAGTGAGTCCTACGCAAATCATACCAAAGAAATCAGGGATCACAGTGGTGCAAAATGATAAGAGAGAGGAAGTTTCTACACGCCTCACTTCAGGTTGGAGGGTGTGTAATGATTATAGAAAATTGAATGTTGTAACAAGGAAGTACCACTTCTCATTGTCATTTATTGATCAAGTGCTTGAGAGGGTCTCAGGCCATCCATTCTACTGTTTCTTGGATGGCTACTCCGGGTATTTTCAAATAGAAATTGCTATTGAAGACCAGGAAAAGACCACTTTCACATGTCCATTCGGAACCTACACATATAGAAGAATGCCTTTCAACTTATGCAATGCACCAGCAACATCCCAAATATGCATGTTAAGCATTTCAGTGATATAGTGGAGCGTATTATGGAAGTCTTTATGGACGATATCACCGTATATGGAAGTGCGTTTGAAGAATACTTAGTAAATTTGGAAGCTGTGTTGAACCGATGCATTGAGAAAGACTTGGTGCTTAACTGGGATAAATACCATTTCATGGTACCCCAAGGAATTGTCCTTGGGCATATTATCTCCAGGCAAGGCATTGAAGTAGACAAAGCAAAGATTGAACTTATTGTCAAGTTTCCATCGCCAACAACTATCAAAGAAGTAAGGCAATTCCTTGGCCACACTGGGTTCTATAGGAGGTTTATAAATGATTTCTCTAAACTTGCAAGACCTATTTGTGAGATATTGGTAAAGGATGCTAAATTTGTATGGGATGATCGATGTCAACGAAGTTTTGAAGAATTGAAGTTATTGCTAACAACCGCTCCAATAGTGAGAGCTCCCAACTGGCAATTGCCCTTTGAAGTGATGTGCGATGGCAGTGACTTTACTATAGGAGTTGTTCTTGGGCAAAGAGAAGAAGGAAAGCCCTATGTGATCTACTATGCAAGCAAAACATTGAATGAAGTGGAAAGAAACTACACAACCACAAAGAAAGAATTGTTGGTTGTAGTTTTTGCCTTAGAAGAATTCCGCACTTACTTAGTGGGGTCTTCCATTATGGTTTTCACTGACCACTCAGCCTTGAAAAATTTGTTGACTAAACAAGATGTAAAAGCAAGGCTGATTAGATGGATTCTCTTGCTTCAAGAATTCAATCTTCATATCAAAGACAAGAAAAGAGTGGAGACTATGGTAGCCGACCATCTATCAAGACTAGCCATCACACATATTCCCATAGTTTGCCCATTAATGATGATTTTCTAGAGGAGTCACTCATGTTTATACAAGCCGCTCCTTGGTATGCTCATATTGCTAACTATTTAGTTACCAGAGAAGTTCCAAGTGAGTGGAAGACATAAGATAAGAAGCACTTCTTTGTAAAAATTCATGCCTACTATTAGGAAGAGCCATTTCTGTTTAAATATTATGCGGATCAAATAATACGGAAGTGCGTCTCTAAGCAAGAGCAACAGGGGATCCTTAGTCATTGCTACGAAAGTGCATGTGGAGGCCACTTTTCTTCTCAGAAAACAGCTATGAAGGTATTACAATCGGGTTTTTGCTGGCCATCACTTTTCAAAGATGCCCACACCATGTGCAAGAGCTGTGACAGATGCCAGAGACTTGGGAAATTAACACGTAAAAACATGATGCCTTTGAACCCCATTTTAATAGTTGATCTTTTGATGTATGGGGCATTGACTTCATCGGAACTTTTCCTATGTCCTTTGGCTATTCCTACATCTTGGTGGGAGTGGATTATGTTTCTAAATGGGTTGAAGCGATCCCATGCAAACAAAATGATCACAAAATTGTTCTCAAACTTCTCAAAGAGAACATCTTCTCCATATTTGGAGTACCCAAAGCCATAATCAGTGATGATGGTACTCATTTTTGTAACAAGTCGTTCAAAACACTCTTAGCCAAGTATGGGGTGAAGCATAAGGTAGCTACACCTTACCACTCTTAGACTTCTGGGCAAGTTGAGTTAGCCAACCAGGAGATAAAAAACATACTGATGAAGATGGTGAATACGAGCAGAAGAGATTGGTCTATTAAGCTTCACGATTCACTACGGGCTTACATAACAGCTTACAAGACCATTCTTGGAATGTCTCCTTATCGCCTAGTCTATGGAAAAGAATGACATCTCCTCGTTGAAGTGCAATACAAAGCTTGGTGGGCAATTAGGACGCTTAACATGGACTTGAATAGAGCCGACATGAAGAGATTTCTAGACCTTAATGAGATGGAGGAACTGAGAAATGACGCTTACAATAATTCAAACATTGCAAAGCAAAGATTGAAAAGGTGGCATGATCAGTTAGTCTCCGGCAAAGAATTCCAGAAGGGACAAAGAGTCTTGCTTTATGACTTTAAGCTCCACATCTTCCCGGTAAAGTTGAAGTCAAGGTGGATAGGTTCGTTTACTATCCAACAAGTGTATTCAAATGGAGTAGTAGAGCTACTCAACAGTACCGAGAGTTTCAAAGTCAATGGCCAACGTCTCAAGCCATTCTTGGAGCCATTTTCTCGAGACAATGAGGAAATCAACCTCCTTGACCCACATCAAGCTTAGAAAAACAAATGGTTAGATGGACTTAGTCTGTCGAAAGACACTAAGTCCATAATTTTTGTTTTAATGTTAATTTCAAGTTTTCTTGATTTAGTATATGTTTTAGATTGAAATTTCTTGCTATAATTTTATTTAATTGTGACTCAATTTAATTTTTGATGATCAAATGTAGGGAAAATTCCAAAACTGATGGAAAAACAGAGCATTTCATAGGGCATGCGAAAATTTCTCAACCCTAAAATCAGCTTGCGAAAATTTTGCAACCTCAAATCTGCCTTGCGAGAATTTCGCAACTCCAAATATGCCTTGCAAAAATTTCGCAAGCCCAATTTTGCCTAGCGAAAATTTCGCAAGGGCTACCAACAATTTGCAACCTGTTTTTGCCTTGCAAAACCCATGCGAAATTTGAAAAGCCTGTGCAAATCCATTTCGCAACCTTGCAAATTCCAACAATCTCTGTGCGAAATGCCAACGGTCAATGGGAAAGCCAAAGTTCACTTAAACCAAGCCTATTTAAAGACCTCCTACTGCCCAATTTGCCTCTATTCATTTTGCAAGCCCATCTACTCCTTGCGAAACTTGGAGCCACCCTGCAAATTGGTTTTCTCTCCATTCCATGCCCTGCGGCCACCAATTTGAAGAAGCGACCTCCACCTCTCATCTTATTTCGGCCATGGCACGCATAAGAGGAGGCCATACCGACCCTTCAGTATCTCGCGAGGCTAGGCCAAGAGCTTTCGCTCCTTAAGATTCACCTCAAGCCCCTCAGGCCCCGACCGTTCCATCTTCTGAAGGTGGGGTGCCCTCTAGCCCTCCTTAACGTCGATACTCGACACGAAGACCACCAACTTCTCCACCCCCTTAGCCATCAGTATGTTGCATTCCACCAAAGAGAACCAAGACCTCAAGCCCTGGAGAGACGTCTAGGCATTCACAGCCTGAACCTCAAGCTCTAGCGGATTCTTAGCGTCCTTCCGACATTGCTGTGGAAGTCATCATCAAGAGGCCTATGGTTACCGCGCCGCCCATTGAGGGCAATTTAGATTGTAGAGCTATACCATTTCATTATGAGCTTTATTTCGACATTGAGGCCACGCGACAGTAGCCAGAGCTTCGGGATTCATTTGGACTGATCCAGATGTACCATCTCAAGCGCCTTATGACTCCTAGGGTGTTTTTCTACCCTAGAGTTGCAATGGACTTCTATCAGTCCATGACTACTCAGGGTACCCAGAGTCCCACCGCCATTCATTTTAGCATTAACGGGCGCCATGGTATCTTAGAGGCTAGGCACATTGTTGAGGCTCTCCATATTCCATATCAGCCAGATGATCCAACATATTTCAGGCAATGGTCCCCTATATCTCAGTGAAACATGGTCCGCATCCTATCGAGGGGGACTTCTAGAGATTCATTCCTTCTACGTTAGGAGCTTCCATCTGGGATGCTCCTAGTAGATGTATTGTTGCAATCCAACATTTTCCCTCTTCGGCATCTAGTGCAAAGGCGAGAAGCCATCCTGGACGCGTTATTCAGGATATCTGAGGGCTTTTATTTTGGGCCACATCACCTAATTATGGCCACTCTCCTATACTTTGAGGAGAAAGTTCACAAGGAGAAGTAACAACGAGCCAACACTATTCCATTGCTATTTTCGAGGCTGCTCTGCCATATATTGGAGCATATAGGCTATCCTACTAAGCCCCACCTTGAGCGCCGCCACCATTGTCGAGAGCATTTTACTTTCAACCAATGGACACAGTTGGCAGGTTATTCAGCACCTGAAGCAGCACTGCCCAAGCCAGCATCTCCAGTGCCAGCATAAGCTGAGAAAACACAGCAGGAAGAGCTTCCCGCAGATTCCATACCACCAGCCCCTACTGCACCATCTATACCTGAGACCACTTCTACTGATCCCCCTACGACATCTCCTATTCCACCAGCTGCACCTCCTACATCGGAGGCCTCTATTACCATATCTGCCATGGAGTTTCATGCCATGGTACATTTGTTCAAGACACTAACCGCTATGCACAATGCTCTATTCCAGCAGATGGCAGACATACATGCTCAGCAAGACCAGCATACTGCTATCCTTCGTCATATTCAACAGCATCTGGGACTTTCACCACCTCAAACTTACTTTCTTGGACCATCAGAGCCCATAGCTCTAGTTGAGGAGACGACTCCAGCTGAGGAAATCATCAGAGTCAATGTCTTACTCCAAGCCACTCACGAGGCAGCCACAGAGCCATCATCTCCACCAGAGAACCCCGCTCCTTGATCATATCTTTATTTTGTATTTACTTAGTATATTACTAGACATTATTACTTGTGTTGATATTTTATATTCTGGGATTGGGTGTATTACATGATCATATCTCATTATACTTTCTCAGAGTAATATATACATATCATTTTTGTTTATACTTAGCATTTTCTTTTCTATCTCCTTTACTCATTAATCTTTTGTTTTTTGAATCATGTGGTTTCTCCTATACGACTCAGACTCAATGTCACTCAGGAGGTACCACTTCCTCCCTTTATTTGTAATCGCTCTTGCCACATTGAGGGCAATATTGATCTTGGTTGGGGGGAGAGTAAAGGAAGGAAGTTTTGTTAATAATGTTAAGTTATATTGTTAATTTAGTACTTTTTGCTTAATTTTAAAATTTTTGCTTAATTTTAAATGTTTTTACTCTAATCTCCATGATTATTAAGGAAAATTTCTCAAAATGAAATGAGAGAAATTGAATTCTTACCTTTTTACTTGAATATTAGAGTTGTATTATGCTTATTGAGGTTGATGAATTATTGAAACTCCTATTGAATTCAACCTTATTTCTTCCACTTTAATCTTTCCACACACTGTGCACATTATGTTTCGATTATAAGATGAAAAACTATCTCACCCCCTTGAACTTAGGAAAATTTAGACTTGGTACCTTGGACCTCGTTTTAATAGTGTTGGGACACCTGATAAAAGGCCAATGAGCCTTTGAAAAAAAGAGAAAAAGAACAAAGTGTTTCGCTTGCTTTAAAACCCGAGCAAGGTCTAAGGGGTATATGGCGAAAGTCTTTGAAACCCGGTGCCCTAAGCCTTTATTGGTTAGGAGCCACTGACCTTAATGCTCGTTACAAGGGTGAATAGGTGGAGTTTAACATATTGTAGGTGCTTGGGTATTAAATTTCAATTTCAAAAGTCCGGGGTAAAATCCAAGGAGTTAGTGGTTGAAAGATCCTTAAAGCTTGATGCCCTAAACCTTGATTGGTTGGGAGTCATCGATGGATCCCCGTTACATGGACACTTAGAAAACAATACCTTTAGCATTGCACTCCTACAATGAAAAGAATTGTGAAATAAAAGAGGTGTGTTTTTAACCTATTGGAAGTGGTCCGTTTGCTAAAGTTTGAGAAAGAACTAGGTTGGGGGGAGAGAATAGTTCTATATACTATATTCGGTAACTAATAATCTTAACAATTAGATTTTTGTGGAAGAGTAATGATTGAGCCTATGAGAGTGGAAATCCTTTTAAAACTCAAATTTGCATAATACCTACTCTTTACGAATTATGATCAAGTAAGATATTTGATATACTCTTGTTGAAGGTTGGGTTTTATTTCTTTAATGTTTCATATGAGAGTATGCTTTACATCATGCCACTTATAATTTTTTGGAGTCATCAGCAAGATTTTGTAAATTATTTTACCGTCTATTTTTCTTTTATCTCTCCTTCATTGCTAAGGGACTAGCAATATGTCGGTTGGAGGGAGTGATTACTACTCAAAAAGTGCTCTTTTATAGCTTGTTATAAACTCTTTTAAACACTTTTGAGTAGTATTTATTACCTTTTAACTCAATTGGCACATTAAGGACCCTTGCAAGTGTTACTAATAAGTTTTTGGCAAGTTTTGGTGCTTTTGGTAGCTTTTTATCATTAAAACAAGCCAAGAATGAGGGAAAACTTGGTATAGTCCATGGCAAAGCAAGATTGAAGCTAAATTACATGAAGAATCCAAGTTTTGGAGAGCTTCGAAGTCTTTGCCAAATCAATCAAGTATGCAAGGAAGAGAATCATAGAAGGAATCTATCATTCAAGGATTTCACAACCCCTTGTGAAATTTTCGCAAGCCATAAGGAATTTTGCAAGCCTTGCAAAACTAAAGAATTTCGCAACCTTACGAAATCTTCCTGTAATCTTAAGATATTTTGCATTGACTCCATTAGATTTTTATCTCAAGATATTTTGTGTAATTATCTATTCTCTCTTTGTAATCAGATAAAGATCTTTTTAGATATTTAGGATATCTAATTGAGGGGTTAAAAATATCTCTCTCTATATATGTTTTAAGATATCTCTTTTTGTAATATCTCAGAATCTTGGAAGCTCGGAAGAAAATCTTGGGATCACTTGTAATCTCTTATAAGAAATTCTAGAGAAGACTTCTACATTCTTTTTAGTAAGAAATACACAGAGCTTTGCTCTACCTTACCTACTCACTTTGATTGTATTTTCTTTCTAGTCAAATAATCTTTGAGGATGTTTCTCAAAGGATGAGTGGCTAGGCTTTTTGTTTCTTGGATTGAAGGAAACTAGGTAAGGGATCCGGATACAAAAGTGGGAGTTTTCCTTGTTTCAGTTTTTAATGAAGAGAAAGTTGTGACCTGTTAATGGTTTTTATAATCTTAGCTAACTTAAAATCCCTTAAAATCACCTGGGCTAACATTTGGTAAGCTTTTTGAACTCAATCCATAGAGATCCATTAGTTATTTCTGGTGAGCCTTTGAGAGGTGGTTTAAAGGTAGGATTGCCTAGAATAGCCAACACTTGGTAAGCTTTTGGACTCCCTAGAGACATCCATTAGTTATCTCCTGCGAGCTTTTGAAGGGTAATCCAAGGTTAAGGATCACCTTGAATGTCCAATACTATGTGAGAGGTACGAGCCATTACAAGATGAATTGGTGAGAGGGATTTAGTGTTTGAAACAATTAAGGGAAAGTAATTGTACCAAACCGGTTCGGGAAATAACTATAGGTTAAATCCCCTATGCGAGGAAAAGATCCGAAATCTCCCATTTTATATAAGGAACCTGAGCCTAGTGACCTGAAACTCCAAGAAACCTTTTCTTTGTAATTAATCTCAATTACTATTTTTGGTTAGCTTAAAACCAAACCTTTTTCAACCATCATTATGCTTTCTTTTAAAGCTAACTTATAAAAGAAAAAGCACCAATCCAATTCTTTAAACTAATGTCATGTGTGAAATGAAAACCCATCCCTGTGGACGATCCTAGAACCACTATGCTATGCTAGCTATGCTACCCTAGTATATGGTGAATTAGGTTTATAAATTTTGTTGATAACTCCCATATGAGGACTGAATCAAAGGTACACCAATTGGGGATGAATCAACAACCCTAAGCTATTCATAGTATTTAGAGCCCTATGCTCTTGACCTAAAGTCGTTCATATCATCCACAACCCCCAGTTGTTCATAACATCTAGAGCCCTGAGCCCATGACTCGTAGTCCTTAATGTTAACCATAACCCTGAGTTGTATATAGCATCTAGAGCCCTGAGCTCATGACATTGAGTCATTCATGCAAGCTACATCCCTGAGTTATTCATAACATTTTGAGTTTTAGGCTCAGAACCAAGAATCGTTCATATGATTCATAGCCTTGAGCTCTTTGTATGATTTATAGGCCTAAACTCATAGGATCCTACTTTGTTCATATCATCCATAACCCTGACCTGTTCATAACATCTAAATCCATGAGCTAACGACCTAGAGTAGCTCATGTCATCCAATGGCTTGAGCTATTCATAGCATCTAGAGCCCTGAGCTCATGACCCATAATTGTTCATGTCAACCATAGACCTAAGCTCTTTAGAGCATCTAGAATCCTTTACTCACAACCCGAAGTCATTCATGTTATCCATAGCCCTGAGCTATTCATAGAATCTAGGGGTTTGAGCACATGATGCAGAATTGTTCATTTCATCCAATGCCCTGAGCTATTTATAGCATCTAGAGGTTTGAGCTCACCACCTAAAATCGTTTATATCATTCACAACCACGAGCTACTCATAACATTTAAATCATTGAGTTCACAACCCAGAATAATTCATATCATCCACAACCCTAAGTTGTTCAAGACATCTAGAGCTTTGAGTTCATGACATAGAATCATGTATATCATCCACAACCCTTAGTTGTTCGTAGCATTTTAAGACCAGTGCTCATGATGTAAAGTAGTTCATCTCATCTGCAATGCTAAGTGGTTCATAACATTTATAACCATGGGCTCATGACCAAGAATCATTCACATAACCTTCAACCTGAGTTGTTCATAGCTTCTAGAGGCCTGAGCTCACAAGATCCATTCATATCATCCACAAATTTAAGTTATTCATAACATTTAGAGCTCTGAGCTCATGACCTGAAGTCATTCATTTTATCCATAGCCTTGTGCTATTCATAGAATCTAGATCCTTGAGCTCACGACTTAGACTCGTGCATATCATCCACAACCTTGTGTTATTCATAGCATTTTGAGCCCTAAGATCATGACCCGAAGTCGTTCTTGTCATCCATAATCTTGAGTAGTTCATAGCATCTAAAGCCTTGAGTTCATGACTCGAAGTCGCTCATATCATCCATAGCCTTAAGCTATTCATAGCATTTAGAGTGGTGGGCTCACGACCTGGAGTTCTTCATGTCATCCACAACCTTGAGTAGTTCATAGCATCTAGTGCCTTGAGTTCACAACCCATAGTAGCTCATATAATCCATAGCCTTAAGCTGTTCATAGCATATAAAGTCGTGATCTCACGACCTGAAGTCATCCATGTAAACCACAACCCTAAGTTGTTCATAGTATCTAAAGCCTTAAGCTTACGACCTAGAGTTGTTCATGTCATCCACACCCTTTACCAATTCATAGCATCTAGAACGCTGAGCTCATGACCTAAAGTTGTTCATGTCAACCATAACCTTGAGTTATTTGTACCATCTGAAGCCTTGAGCTTACTACCCGGAGTTGTTCATGTCATCCATAGTCTTATGCTATTCATAGAATTTAGAGTCATGGCTCATGACCAAGAATCGTTCATATCATCTAGAGCATTGAGTTGTTCATAGTATATAGAGGTTTGAGCTCATAGGATCCCGATTCATTCATATCTTCTAATACCTTGAGTTCTTCATAGCATCTATAGTCATAAGCTCATGACCAAGAGTAGCTCATGTCACCCACGACCTTGAGTTGTTCATGGCATCTAGAGCCTTAAGCTCACGACTAGGACTCGTTCTTATCAACCACAACCCTGAGTTATTCATGGCATATAGAGCCTTGAGCTCATGACCAGGAGTCCTCCACATCATCCACCACCCTTAACTTTTCATAGCATTTAAAGCCATAGGCTCACAACCAAGAATCATTCATATCATTTTCAGCCTTAAGTTGTTCATAGCATCTAGAGGCCTAAGGTCACGGGATCCCAAGTCGTTCATATCACCCACAATAATGAGGTGTTCATAATATCTAAAGTCCTGAGCTCACGACTTGAATTCGTTTATTCATCCATAACCCTGAGTTGTTCATTGTGTTTAGAGCCTTAAGTTGTTCATAGTATCTAGATCCTTGAGCTCATGACCTAGAATCATTTGTATCATCTATAACATGGAGCTATTCATAGCATCTAGAGAGTTGAGCTCATGACCCAGAGTAGTTCATGTCATTAACATACATAAGTTTTTGAAAGCATCTAAAGCCTTGAGCTCACGACCTGGAGTTTTTCATGTTAACCACATGCCCTCGTTTTTCATAATCTATAGAGCCCTGAGCTCATGACCTAGAGTCAATCATGTCATCCACAACCCTGAGATGTTCATAGCATCTAGAGCTCTCAACTCACAACCCGGAGTTGTTCAGGTCAACTATAACCTTGAGTTGTTCATAGCATCTAAAGTGCTTAGCTCATAACCTAGAGTTGTTGATGTCAAACATATTCTTGAGTTGTTCATAGCATCTAGGGTCTTGAGCTCACTACCCGGAGTCATTCATGTCATCTACAGCCCTCAATTTCTCATAGCATTTATAGCCATAAGATCATGACCAAGAACTATTCATATGATCCACAACCTTAAGCTGCTCATAGCATCTAGAGGACTGAGGTCACAGGATCATAAGCTGTTGATATCATCCACAACCCTGAGTTGTTCATAGCATCCAAATTCATGAGCTTATGACTCAAAGTAGCTCATGTCATTAACAACCGTGAGTTGTTTATAGCATCTAGAGCTCTTAGCTCATGACCCAAACTCATTCTTGTAAACCATAACCCTGAGGTTTTCATAACATCTAAAGCCTTAAGCTCACAACTCAGAGTCTTTCATGTGATGCACAACCTTGAGCTATTCATAACATTTAAAGCCATTAGCTCACAACTAGAATTGTTCATATTATCCTCAACCCTAAGTTATTTATAGCATCTAGAAGTTTGGGCTCACGGGATCCTAAGTCATTCATATCATCCATAACTCTGAACTCATGACTCGGAGTCGTTCATGTCATCCACAACCCTGAGCTCATGAAGTTGATAAATTCATATCATCCACAACTTTGAGCTGTACTTAGCATCTATAAGCTTGAATTCACGGGATTCTGATTCGTTCATATCATCCATAATGCTTAATTGTTCATAACATCCATAACCCTCAACTCATAACCCAAAGTAGTTTATATCATTCACAACCTTGGGTTGTTCATAACATTTAAATTTGTGAGCTCATGACCTAGAGTCATTAATGTCAACCATGACCCTAAGATGTTCATAATATCTAGAGCCCTGAGCTCACAACTCGAAGTCATTGATGTCATCGCATTTAGAGTGTTGAGCTCACGACTCAGAGTAGTTATTGTCAATCATAGCCCAAAGTTGTTCATAAAATCTAAAGCCTTGAGCCCACTACCTGGGGTCATTCATGTCATCCATAGCCTTAAGTTGTTCATTCATGTTATTTAGTGCCATGGGCTCACGACCAAGAATCGTTCATATCATTCTCAGTCCTGAGCTATTCATAGAATCTAGAGGACTAAGCTCACGAAATCCCGAGTTGTTCATATCATCCAAAGTTGTAAGCTCATGACCCGAAGTAGCTTATGTCATCCACAATCCTTAGTTATTCATAAAACCTAAAGCTCTAAGCTTACGACCTGAACTTCTTCTCGTCAACCATAACCATGAGTAGTTCATAGCATCTAAAGCCTTGAGCTCACGACCTAAGGTTGTTCATAGCATCCATAGCCTTGAGTTGTTCATAGCATATAAAGGCTTGAGCACATGATGTAGAATCATTATTAACATCCACAACCATGAGCGGTTCATAGCATCTAAAGGCCTCAGGTTACAGGAGACCGAGTCATTCATATCATCCATAACTATAAGTTGTTCATAGCATCTAGACCCCTAATCTCATGACCAAAAGTTGTTCAGGTCAACCACAAGCTTGAGTTGTTGATAGCATCTCAAGCCATAAGCTCACAACCTGGAGTTATTCATGTCATTCACAACATCGAGCAATTCATAGCATCTAAAGGCTTGAGCTCATGACACAAAATCATTCGTTTGTTTCCCAACCTTGATTAGTTCAGAAAATCTAGAGGACTGAGCTCATGAGATCCCAAGTTGTTCATATCAATCATAACTTTGAGTTGTTCATAACTTCTAGAACCTTGAGTTCAAGACCTGGAGCCTTGCATGTCAACCACAACCCTGAGTTGTTCATAGAATCTTGAGGCCACGGCCTGGAGTCATCCATGTCATCCACAACCCTGAGTTGTAAAAAGCATCTGGAACCCTAATCTCATGACCTAGAGTCAATCATATCAACCATAACCCTGAGTTGTTCATAGAATTTAGAGGCTTAAGATTATGACTCAAAGTGCTTCTTGTCCACCATAGCCCCAAGCTATTCACAGCATCTAGAGCCCTGAGCTCACGACCCAAAGTAGTTCATGTCTTCAACAACCTTAGGCAGTTCATAAAACCTAGACCCTTAAGCTCATGACCCAGAATCGTTCATGTTAACCAAAACCCTAAGTTATTCATAGTATCTAGAGGATTGAGTTCAAGACCCAAAGTCTTTTATGTCATCCATAGCCCTAAGTTGTTCATGACATTTAAAGCCATGAGCCCACAACCCAAAAAGTCATTCATGTCAACCATAACCCATAAGTATACATTGCATCTAGAGCCTTGAGCTCACAACCTAGAGTCGCTTATGTCAACTAGCACCATGAGCAATTTATAACATTTAGAGCCCTGTGATCACGACCTGAAGTTGTTCACATCATCCACAACCTTGATAAATTCATAGCTTTGAGCTATTCAAAGCATATAGAGTCTTGAGTTCAGGACTCGAAGTCATTAATGTCAACCACAACACTGAGTTGTTTATAATATATATAATCTGGAGATCACGACCCATAGTCATTCATGTCATTCAAAACCTTGAGCTATTCATAGCATCTAGAGCCCTCAACTCACGACCCAGAGTCTTTCATGTGATCGACAGTCAAGACCTGTGTATGGATTCTACAACTCTTAGCTCATACCTAAACTCTTCCATGTCAACCACTACTCTGATTTGTTCATAGAATCTGGAAACCTCAACTCATGACCGTTTTCATTTATGTCATCCACAACATTGAGTTGTTAAGAGCATCTAGAGCCCTAAGCTCATGAACTCGAGTTTTCATGTCAAACACAAACCTACATTGTTCATAGCATCTAGAGCCTTGAGCTCATGACCTGTAGTCGTTTATGTTAACCACAACCTTGAGTAGTTCATAGCATCTAGAGCCTTGAGCTCAAGACACAAAGTCATTCATGTTAAACACAACCCTTAGTTGTTCATAACATCAAGAGCCCTAAGCTCATGACCTGAAGTTGTTCATATCAACCATAGCCCTAAGATGTTTGATTACTACTCAAAAAGTGCTATTTGATAGCTTTTAATTAATCCTTTTAAACACTTTTGAGTAGTCGTTAGTGCCTTTTAACCCAATTAACATGTTAAGGACCTTTGCAATCATTTCTAATCAAATTGTGTATGTTTTGGTGCTTTTGATAGCCTTTTGATCACCAAAGCAATATGAGATTGAGGAGAGTTATTTGGAATCCTTGGCAAAGCAATGGGAAGCTTAGAGGCATGAAGAACCAAAGCTTTGAAGCACTTTTGCCATAAGCAAAGTTGAAATGCAAGGAGAGGAAGCAAAGAGAATCCAGCCATGAAGCATTCTTGATGACAGTCATTTCAGCCACTTTTGGAGCCCTTCTTGGTGTCTAATTTATGCATGCTATATGTCATTTGAAAGCTTAGGAAGTCAAAAATCCAATGCTTCAAACGGTGTACAATTCGGAGTTGAAATGAAGGAGTTACAGCCATTGGAAGCCAATCACTCCAAGCTGAAGGAAGGATTCAGCAAAGTGTTGCGAAATCACCCTTTTGTTGCAGAATGATTTCGCAGCCTTTTTGCACAGTGCTATGGATTTCCCTTGAAGTTTCACGCCGCAATGGAAGCCAAACACCACAAGATGTAAGCCAACTTCGCTGCGGTGCGGAATTAGCCATTTGCTGCGAAGTAATTTCGCAGCCCTTCTTGTTCATCTGCGAAATCTCGCAGACCTCATTTTCACCTACGAAATGGTCCTTAGTGCTTCCCGATATTTGTAACTGACACTTGGAGATATTTTGCATCAGATTTTTGTTGTATAAATCCCCAAATTCTCCTTGTATCCAACCAATTATAGGATTCCTTAGCTTTTAAGTTAGGAAAATGACTAAATATCCTTGTAAAAGCTATTAATGTAATTTTCATATAAATTAAGCCCGAGGAGCCTATTCGAAGTGTGTTGAACCTTTTGTAAAAGTTTGAAAGGAAGTAAAATACAGAGCTTGAGCTCTGCTTTACCTTCTCACTTTGATTGTGTTTTTTTATTTATGAAGTTATGCACTCTCTAAGGAATTTTCCCCAGAGAATGAGTAACTAAACCTTTTAGTTCCTTGGAGTTAAGGTTGCCGGGAAAGGTTCCAAGTGCAAGAATCAGAAGCTTTTTGGTTTCAGCTATGAATAAAAAGAAAGTGTGTCCCGTGAATGGTTTCTATGTTTTTAGTTAACTTAAAACGCCTTGGAGTCACCTGGGCCAACACTTGGTAAGGCAAGTGATCTCTAACCATGGAGATGCACTAGTTTACCCCTTGCGAGCCTCTGGGAGGTGACTTGAAGGTAGGATTTTCTAGAATAGCCAACACTTGGTAAGCTTTTGGACTCTAAGGAGACATCCATTAGTTATCTCTTGCGAGTTTTTGACGGGTAATCCAAGGTTAAAGGTCACCTTGAATGGTAAAGGCTAAGTGAGAGGCTCGAACCATTGCAAGTTGCATCAGTGAGAGAATTAAAGCTGAAATCCAATTGAGGGATGCATTTGTACAGCACCTGTTAGAGAATTGACTTTATGTTAATTCTCTAATGCGAGGAATTGAACCAACTAACCGGAGCTATGCTTTTGCATGAGGAACCTCCCCTGTAAACCTGAATCTCCAAGGAATGCTTTTCTTCTTAAGTAATTTTCATCACTTGTTGTGTTGTTAATCTAAGTCCAAACCTTTTTCTACCAAAGTTTGTGTTTTATTTCTTAAGCTAATCTTGAAATGAAACAGCACCAATTCACTTTGAATTGGTATCATTTTAAGTTTGAGTACCCTTCCCAGTGAACGATCCTAGAGCCACTATGCTATAGTAGCTTTTTCTTTGCTACCCTAGTTCATGGTGTAATAGGTTATAAATTTTGTTGATTACTCCCGCCATCAAGGAGCACCAGCTGGACACGAACCAGGTGAGACACCAATTAGGCATGAATCAATGTTCATAGCATGTAAAACCCTGAACTCATGACTTAGAGTCTTTCTTGTCATCGACAACCTTAAGCTGTGCATAGCATCTAGAGCCCTAAGCTCACAACTTGGAGTCTTTCTTATCAACCACACCCTGAGCTATTAATAGAATCTAGAAGCCTGATCTCATGAACTAGAGTCATTCATGTTATTCATAACCTTGAGTTGTTGATAGCATCTACAACCTTGAGCTCATGACTCGTAGTCATTCACATCATCCATAGCCTGAGCATATCATAGCATCTAGAGGCTTGAGCTCATGAGGAAGAATCATTCACATCTTCCACAACTCTAGGAAATTTATAAGATCTAGAGGCTTAAGCTTATAGGATCTTGGGTTATTCATATCATCCACAACTCTGAGCTCTTCATAGATTCTAGAGCCCTAGGCCTTCGAATAAGAGTAGCTCATGTCATCCATAACTGAGAGTTGTTCATAGCATCTAGAGCCTTAAGCTCATGACCCAAAGTCGTTCATGGCAACCAAAACCCTGAGTTGTTCATAGCATCCAGAGCCTTGAGCTCTCAACATGGAGTCTTTCATGTCATTGACAGCCTTGACTTATGTATAGCATCTAGAGCCCTCAACTCATGACTCAAAGTCTTTCATGTCATTGATAGACTTAGATTATGCATAACATCTAGAGCTCTAAGCTCATAACTAAGAGTCTTTAATGTCAACCACAAGCTTAAGCTTTACATAAAATCTAGAGGCCTAATCTCATGACCTAGAATCGTTCATGTCATCCACAACCCTAAATTGTTAGTAGCATCTAGAGCCTTGAGCTCATGACCCAAAGTCATTCATGTCTTCCACTACCCAGAGCAGTTCATAGAATCTAGAGGCTTGAGCTCATGACACAGAATCATTCATATCATCCACAACCTAGAGCGGTTCATAATATCTACAAACCTAAGCTCACTGGATCCCAAGTCATCAATATCATCCACAACTATGAGTTCTTCATAGCTTCTAAAGCCCTAAGCTCAGCACTTAAAGTCTTTCATGTCAACCACCACACTGAGTTGTTCATAGTATCTAAAGCCCTGAACTTATAACCTGAAGTCGGTCATGTCATCCACAACCTTGATTTTTTCATAGCATCTAGCACCTTGAGCTCATGACTTGGAGTCATTCATGTCAACCATAGCCTTGAGCTATCAATAGCATCTAGAGCCTTAAGATCAAAACCTAGAGTTGTTTATATCTTCCACAACCCTAAGAAGTTCATAACATCTAGAGGCTTGAGCTCATGACATAGAATCATTCATATCATCCACGACCTTAAGCAGTTTATAACATTAAGAAGTCTAAGGTCATGCGATCCCGAGTCATAAATATAATTAACAACTCTGAGTTGTTCATAACATCCAGAGTCCTAAGATCATGACCCAGAGTAGAGCATGTCATCCACATCTCTAAGTTGTTCATAGCATCTAGAGCCTTAAGCTCACGACCTAGAGTGGTTCATGTCCTCCATAACCCTAAGTTGTTTATAGTATCAAAAGGCCTAATCTAACAACCTAGACTATTTCATGTCATCAACAACCCAGACCTATATATAGCATGTAGAGCCCTAAGGTCACGACTTGGAGTCTTTCATGTCATCGACAACCTTAAGTTGTACATAGCATCTAAAGCCTTGAACTCACGACTTGTAGTCTTTCATGTTAACCACAACCTTGAGCTATTCATAAAATCTAGAGGTCTGAGCTCATGACCCAGAGTCATTCATGTCATCCATAAGCCTAAGTTGTTAATAGCATCTAGAACCTTAAGCTCATGACCCAGAGTCATTCATGATAATTACAACCCTAAGTTGTTCATAATATCTAGAGCCCTGAGCTCACGACCTAGAGTCGTTCATGTCAACCATAATCTTGAGCTGTTCATAGCATCTTGAGACTTGAGCTCATGACATGGAGTCATTCATGTCAACCACAACACTGAGATGTTCATAACATCTAGAGCCTTGAACTCATGACCTAGAGTCTTTCATGTCATCGACAACCTTAAGTTGTGCATAGCATTTAGAGCCTTGAGCTCATGCCATTGAGTCTTTCTTGTCAACCACAACCTTGTGTTGTTTGTAGAATCTAAAGGCCTGAGCTGATGAACTAAAGTCATTCATCTTATCCACAACCCTAAGTTTTTAATAGGATCTATAGCCTTGAGCTCACAACCCGGAGTCGTTCATGTTATCCACAACCCTTAGCAGTTTATATCATCTAGAGGCTTCAGCTCATGATGTAGAATAATTCATATCATCCACAACCCTGAGTAGTTCATAGCATCTAGAGGCTTGAGCTCATGTGATCCTAAGTCATTCATATCATCCACAACTTTGAGCTCTTTATATCATCTAGATCTTTGGTCTCATGACCTAGAGTAGCTCATGTAATCCATAACCCAAAGTTGTTCATTGTATCTCGAGCCTTAAAGCTCACGATCCAGATTCATTCATCTCAACCATAGCCTTGAGTTGTTCATAGTATCTAAAGCCCTTAGCTCTTGACCTAGAGTCTTTCATGTCATCAATAACTCTAACTTGTGTATAACATCTAGAGCCCTCAGCTCAAGACCCAAAGTCTTTCTTGTCATTGATAACCTTAAGTTATGCATAACTTCTAGAGCCTTAAGCTCATAACTAAGAGTCTTTAATGTCAATTATAGGCTTGAGTTGTTCATTAAATCTAGAGGCCTGAGCCCATGACCCAAATTTGTTCATGCCATCCACAACCCTAACTTGTTAGTAGCATCTAGAGCCTTCAGCTCACTACCCGAAGTCATTCATGTTAATTACCACCCTAAGTTGTTTATAGCGTCTAAAGCCTTAAGGTCACGACCCAGAGTCATTCATATCTTCCACAGCCCTGAGCAGTTCATAACATCTACTAGCTTGAGCTTATGACACACAATCATTCAAATCATCCACAACCTAGAGCAATTCATAGCATCTACAGGCCTAAGCTCATGGGATCCCAAGTCATTCATATCATTCACAACCCTGACTTGTTCATACCTTTTAGAGCCCTGAGCTCAAGACCTAGAGTCTTTCATGTCAACCACTACCTTAATCTATTTATAATATATAAAGCTCTAGCTTATAACCCAAGTTGGTCATGTCATCCATAGCCTTGAGTTATTGAGAGAATCTAGTGTCTTGAGCTCACAACCCATAGATGTTCATGTCAACTCTAGCCTTAAGCTTTTCATAGCATCTAGAGCCCTGAGATCACGACTTCAAGTCATTCATGTCTTCCACAACCTTGAGTTGTTCATAACATCTAGTGGCGTGAGCTCAGAAAGTAGAATCGTTCATATCATCCATAACCCTAAGTGATTCATAGCATCTAGAGGATTGAGCTCATGGGATCCCAAGCCATTCATATCTTTCACAACTCTGAGTTGTTCATAGCATCCAAAACCCTAAGCTCATGACCCAAAGTAGCTCATGTCATCCATAGTCCTAAGTTGTTCATAGCATCTACTAGCTTGAGCTCATGACCTAAATAATTCAAATCATCCACAGCCTAGAGTGATTCATAGCATCTATAGGCCGAAGCTCATGGGATCCCAGGTTGTTCATATCATTCACGACCCTGAGTTGTTCATACCTTTTAGAGGCTTGAGCTCAGGACCTATAATAGCTCATGTAATCAATAGCTTAGAGTTATTCATAGAATTTAGAGCCTTGAGCTGTTCATAGCATTTAGGGCCCTGTGCTCTTGACTCAAAATCATTCACGTCAACCATAATCCTGAGTTGTTCATAGTATCTAGAGCCTTGAGCTTGCAACCCAGAGTTGTTCATGTCATGCACAACCTTAAGTTGTTCATAGCATCTAGAGCTCTAAGCTCACGATACATAGTATTTCATGTCATTGATAACCTTAAGTTGTGCATAGCATCTAGAGTCCTATGCTTATGACTTAGATTCATTCATGTCAACCACAGCTCTGAGTTGTTCATAAAATTTAGAGGCCCGAGCTCATGACCTGAAGTCATTCATGTTATCTACAACCCCAAGTTATCAATAGCATCTAAAGCTCTAAGCACATGACCCTTAGTTGTTCATATCATCCATAATAGTGAAGAGTTCATAAAATCTAAGGGCTTAAGCTCATGATGCAGAATCATTCAAATCATCCATAAACCTTAGTAGTTCATAGCATCTAAAGGCTTGAGCTCATGGGATCCTAACTCGATCATATCATCCACAACTCTCAATTGTTCATAGCATTTGCAGCTTTAAGCTCACAACCCAAAGTCATTTATGTCAACCACAATCCTGATTTGTTCATACCATATAGAGCTTTAAGCTCTCGACTTAGACTCTTTCATTTCATCGAAATCCGATACCTATGTATAGAATCTATAGCCTTCAACTCATGATTGAGAGTCTTTCATGTAACTAATAGCCTTAAGCTGTGCATAACATCTGAAGCCTTGAGCTCACAACTTAGAGTCTTTCATGTCAACTAGAATCCTCAACTTTTCAGAGAATCAAGAGGCCTAAGCACATGACCCAGATTCGATCATGTCATCCACAACTCTATGTTGTTAATAACATCTACATCCCTAAGCTCACAACCTAGAGTCGTTCATATCAATTATAACCTTGAGCTGTTCATAATATCTAAAACCTTGAGCTCATGACTGAAAGTTGTTTATGTCATTCATAGCCCTGAGCAGTTCATAGCATCCATAGGCTTGAGCTCATGACATAGAATCATTCATATCATCCACAGCTTAAGCGGTTTATAGCATCTAGTTGACAAAGCTCACGGGATCTCGAGTCATTCATATAATCCACAACTCGAAGCTATTCATAGCATCCAAAGCCCTAGGATCATGACTTAGAGTAGTGCATGTCATCCACAGTCCTGAGCTATTCATAGCATCTAAAGCCCTAAGTTCACGACCCAGAGTCATTCATGTCATCCACAACCTTGAGTTGTTCATAGTATCAAGAGTGCTAAACTCATGACCTACACTCTTTCATGTGATTGATAGCCCAGACTTGAGTATAACATATAGAGCCTTAAGCTCACAACCCGGAGTTTTTCATTTCATCAACAACGTTAAGTTATGTATATCATTTAGAACCCTAAGCTCATAAATCAAAGTCATTCATGTCAACCACATCCCTTAGATGTTAATAGAATCTAGAGGCCTAAGCTCATAACCCAAAGTTGTTCATGTCATCCACAACCTTGAGTTGTTAATAGCATGTAATGCCTAGAGCTCACAACTCAGAGTTATTCATGTCATCCACAACCTTTAATTTTTCATAGCATCTTAAGCCCTGAGCTCACAACCCATAGTTGTTCTTGTCAATCACAACCCTGAGCTGTTTGTTGCAAGTAGAGCATTTCACTCACGTCCCAGAGTCTTTCTTGTCAACAACAACCTTGAGTTCATAGAATCTAGAGACCCGATCTTATAACTTAGAGTTTTTCATGTATCCATAGCCTTGAGTTGTTAATAGCATCAAGAGGCCTTAGCTCATGACTTAGAGTAGTTCATGTCAACAAGAGCCCTAAGTCGTTCATAGCATCTAGAGTCTTGAGCTCACAAGTTAGAGTCTTTCATTTCATCAACAAACTTAAGTTGTGCATAACATCTAGAGCCTTGAGTTCACAAATTGGAGTCTTTCATGTCAACCACAACCCATAGTTGTTCATAAAATCTAAAGGCCTGAGCTCATGACTCGGAGTCATTCATGTCATCCTCAAGCCTAAGTTGTTAATAACATCTAGAGCCTTAAGCACACGACCCAGATTTGTTCATATCATCCACAACCTTAAGAGGTTCATAGAATCTAGAGGCTTTAGCTCATTACATAGCATCATTCATATCACCCATAACCCTTAGCAGTTTATAGCATTTAGAGGCTTAAGCTCATGGGATCTCGAGTCATCCATATCATCCACAAATTCGAGTTGTTCATAGCATCTAGAGACCTAGGCTCATGACCTGTAGTAGCTCATGTAATCAATAGCCTAGAGCTATTCATAGAATTTAGAGCCTTGAGCTCATGACCCCAAGTCATTCATGTCAACCATAACCTTGAGCTTTTAATAGCATCTTGAGCCTTGAGCTCACGACCCAAAGTCGTTCATGTCATCCACAACCTTGAGTTGTTCATAGAATTTAGAGGCCTAGGCGCATGAAATCGCAACTTATTGATTTCATCCAACACTTTGGGTTGTTCATAGCATCTGGAGCCCTAAGCTCATGACGTGGAGCAATTTATGTGAACAAAAGGCTCGAGTAGTTCATAGCTTCTAGAGGACTTTGCTTATAGGATTCGAAGTTGTTCATATCATTAACAACTCTAGATTATTCATTGAATCCAAGGTCCTGAGCTCATGACCCTGAGTAGCTCATGTCATCCGTAGCCCTAAGTTGTTCATAGCATCTAGAGCCTTAAGCTCATGACTCGGAGTAGCTTATCTCATCCGCACCTCTAAGTTGTTCGTAATATTTAGAGCCCTAATTTTATGACCCAGAGTCATCCATATCATCCATAACCTTGAGTTATTCCTAGCATCTAAAGGCTTGAGTTCATGATGTAGAATCATTCATATCATCCATAACCTTAAGCGGTTCATAGTATCTGATTCATGCCTAATTGGTGTCTCAGCTGATTCGTGTCCAGCTGGTGCTCCTTGATTGAGGGAGTAATCAACAAAATTTATAACCTATTATACCATATACTAGGGTAGCAAAGACAAAGCTACTATAGCATAGTGGCTCTAGGATCGTTCATTGGGATGGGTTTTCACTTCACAAATGATATCAATTCAAAGCTGAATTGGTGCCTTTTCATTTCAATGTTAGCTTTAAAAGAAAACATAAAGATGTTTGAATGAAAAAGGATTGGTTTTAAGCTAACCAAAAATAGTAACTGATTTTACTTACAAAGGAAAGTGTTTCTTGGAGTTTAGATCACTAGGCTCAGATTCATCATACAAAAAGGAGAGTTCCGGTCACTTGTTTCTTTTCCTTGCATTAGAGAATTAACATATAGTTAATTCTCTAACCAGTGTGGTACAGATGCTTCCCTTTAATGGGTTCAAACACTAAATCCCTCTCACTGATGCAACTTGCAATGGCTCATACCTCTCACCTAGCACTTGCCATTCAAGGTGATCTTTAACCTTGGATTACCCGTCAAAAGCTCGCAAGAGATAACTAATGGATGTCTCCTTGGAGTCCAAAAGCTTACCAAGTGTTGGCAATTCTAGAAAATCCTACCTTCAAGTCACCTCCCAAAAGCTCGCAAGAGGTAAACTAGTGCATCTCCATGGACGGAGATCACTTGCCTTACCAAGTGTTGGCTTAGGTGATTTAAAGGCGTTTTAAGTTAACTAAAAAGATAAAAACCATTAACGGGTCACACTTTCTCTTCATTAAAAACTAAAACAAAAAAACTTCCAATTTATGCATGAGGGAACTTACCCGGATTTCCTCACTCCAAGAGACAAAGAGCCTAGCCTCTCATCCTCTGAGAAAAATCCTCAGAGTTTGATTGGCTAGAAAGAAAAAGAATGAGAAAACAAAAATATATATGAAAAGTAGAGCAAGTGCTCTGTTCGTTGATTCTATATATGATATATTATATGATGGATTCCCTGGAACAAGCTCCCCCGAGAGTCTCTGAGAGTTTATATAGGAAGGTAATTTACCCTTCCTTGGATACTTCCTAGCTAAGGAATTACATGAGTGGCTGAATACAAAGAGAAAATGGAAATTTATACAAAAATATCTGAAGAAAATATCTAAAAGATTTGGTGCAAATATCGGGAAGCACTAAGGACCATTTCGCAGGTGAAAATGAGGTCTGCGAGATTTCGCAGATGAACAAGAAGGGCTGCGAAATTACTTCGCAGCAAATGGCTAATTCCGCACCGCTGCAAAGTTGGCTTACATCTTGTGGTGTTTGGCTTCCATCGCGGCGTGAAACTTCAAGGGAAATCCATAGCACTGTGCAAAAAGGTTGCGAAATCATTCCGCAACAAAAGGGTGATTTCGCAACGCTGTGCAAAATTCTTCCTTCAGCTTGGAGTGATCAGCTTCCAATGGCTGTAACTCCTTCATTTCAACTCCAAATCATACACGGTTTGAAGCGTTGGATTTTTGACTTCCTGAGCTTTGAAATGGTATATAGCATGTAGAAAATGAACTTTGGAAAGTGCTCCAAAAGTGCGAAAGAATACTGCAGCTGTTGTCCTCTGTTTTCTTCACTCTGTTTTTCCTCTCTCCTTGCTTCTCTCCTTTTTGCATTCCGGATTTGCTTATGGCAAAGGACTTCAAAGCTTCGGTTCTTCATGTTTCTGAGCTTTCCATTGCTTTGCCATGGATTCCAAATAACTCTCCTCAATCTCAGATTGCTTTGGTGATAAAAAAGCTATCAAAACACCAAAACTTAACACAATTTGATTAGAATTGATTACAAGGGTCCTTAACATGCCAATTGAGTTAAAAGGCAATAAATACTACTCAAAAGTGTTTAAAAGAGTTAATTACAAGCTATGAAATAGTACTTTTTGATTAATAATCAGTATCTAGGGGCCTAAGCTCACAAGATCCTAAGTTGTTCATATCATCCATAACTCTTACTTGTTCATAACATCTAAAGCCCTCAGTTGATGACCCAGGGTTCTTCAGGTCAACCATAGCCCTGTGCTGTTCATAGTATCTGGAGCCTTGAGCTCATGATCTAGTGTCATTAATGTCATCCACAACCCTGAGTTGTTCCCACCATCTAGAGCCCAAAGCTTATAACCCATAGTTGTTCGTGTCAACCACAACCCTAAAACCGTTCATTGCATCTAAAACCCTAAGCTTAGAACCCAGAGTCGTTTATTTCATCCACAACTCTTATCCATTCATAGCATTTAGAGGCTTGAGCTAATGACGTAGAATCGTTCATATCATCCATTGCCCTGAGTGGTTCAAAGCATCTAGAGGCCTGAGCTCATGGGATCCCAAGTCATTCATATCATCCATAACTCTGACCTATTCATGACATCTAGATCCCTAAGCTCATGACTTGAAGTTGTTCACCTTAACAAAAGTCTTGAGTAGTTCATATCATATAAAGACCTGCACTTACGGGATCTTAAGTTGTTGATATCATTCATAACTCTAATTTGTTCATAACATCTAAAGGCTTGAGATCACAACCCGAAGTAGCTCATGTCATCAATAGCCTAATATATTCATAGCATCCAGGCCTTGAGCTCATGACCCAAAGTAGTTCATGTCATCCACATCCCTAAGTTTTTCATAGCATCTAGAGCCCTGAGCTTAAGACCTAGAGTCATTCATATAAACCACTGCCTTGAGGTGTTCATAGTATCTAGAGTTCTAAGCTCATGACTTGGAGTTGTTAATGTCATCCACAACCCTAAGCAATTCACAGCATCTAAAGGCCTGAATCGACAGGATCTTGAGTCATTCATATAATCTATAAATTTGAGTTATTCATTGCTTTTAGAGCCTTGAGCTCACAACCCAAAGTCTTTCATGTCATCCATAGCTCTGGCCAGTTCATAGCATTTAGAGGCTTGAGCTCATGATGTAGAATATTTCATAGAATCCGCAACCTTAAGTGGTTCATAGGATCTAGAGGCCTACTGTGGACCCTCACCCGATCCATTGGACCGGCGCGACTCGCTATAAAAAGACAAGAAGGAATGAAAAAGTTGAGTTCTCCAGTTTTGAAAAACCCGCCCCCGGTGAGGAACAGTGTTGTATGGAGTCGCCACTTACTTTTTATTTTTATTTTTAAAATGGGGAAAATTAAGTAAGAACCAAAACCCCTAATGACCCTAGTATGGAAAAAAAGCGGTCTGGGAAAACTAGATTCTGGGTCCGGGGATCAGGTTACCCATTGGGAAGGTACCTCATGTGAGGTAGCACCCCTCTAGGCCCGAAACTCGGTCTCTACTAATGAATTGGGGTATGTGGGAGCATATGGGTCAAAGATGAAACCCTAGGCTAAATAGATGTCATGAATCACACAATCCTAATTGGTATTTGGCATGCATATGAATTCAACGAACCTAAAACAATGGGTGCGTACCTGTGGTCCCCAGCCATACGCTGCATAAAAGGTCAGCCAAACACAGATAAACATGTAACAAAAATTCAGGATTTGGCACCATGCATGCATATGATTCAACAATCAAAACCAACGATGCGTACCTGTGGTCCCTAGCCATGTGCTACAGCAGAGGGTGAGTCAGCCATGCAACATGTATTCAGAATCAAGCATCAAATTTTATGCCAAACAGGAAGAAGGCTAGTTGAGATCAGGTAATGGACTCCCCAAATGTCATACAAATCAAACTAGACTTACCTAGACCACACCAACCATAACTTCAAAATTGCCCATACTAACTGAAATCAAACACTGAATTAAACCTTCAAGATGGCTCACAAGCGCCCTATAGAAAATGGGTTCGAGCCCCAATGGATAAGGGCTCGAAAAATGCCAAAATCGAGGGCTACCTAAAGTCCTTCAGCAGAACAGGTTGAACTAGTTCTCATTTGGTACAACCTATTGAGAAAAATTCCCAAAATTTTTCTAGAAAACTCCTAAATGAGTGAGGATTCAAACAAAAGAAACGGTTCTCAATTCCGAGCCCGGATGAGTGAGAACTGGACCAAGAAAGGTAGGTGTTCCTCATGGCTGATAGAGGCAGCCAATTATGGTGTTGAACCGGTTCCCAACTGGTTCATGCGGTTGATAAAAAATCTCAAATTTGGTCAGAAAGTTCCTAAGTGATTAAGGAAGCAAAAGAAAGAAATGGTTCTCAATTCCGAGCCCGGATGAGTGAGAACCAGACCAAGAAAGGCAGGTGTTCCTCATGGCTGACAGAGGCAGCCACTTATGGGGCTGAACCGGTTGAACCTGTTCCCAATTGGTTCAGCTGGTTGATAAAAAATCCCAAATTCGGTCAGAAAGTTCCTAAGGGATTAAGGAAGTAAAAAAAAGAAATGGTTCTCAATTCCGAGCCCGGATGAGTGAGAACCAGACCAAGAAAGGCAGGTGTTCCCCATGGCTGATAGAGGCAGCCAGTTATGGGGCTGAACCGGTTGAACCGGTTCCCAACTGGTTCATCCGGTTGATAAAAAATCCCAAATTTGGTCAAAAAGTTCCTAAGTGATTCATAACCAATCAACAAAAATTATGTGTGGCCTTTGTTATCCACACCCAAGCAAATACAATATTCATATCAAAGGGAAGAAAAGATGATGAGGAAGGAGAAAAACATATGAAGACGAGGAAGATAAACTGTCAGCAAAGAAAATTCAGCATGCTTACCTCAGAATCTCCACCAAATATGATCCGTGTATGCCAATGATGACTCCCAAAACTAAGATGTTGTCATTCTCCTCTTCAAAGAAACCACAATGCTGAAGCTTTCCCCACACCCTCAACTCAGAAGATGCTCCTGACCTTTTTGTTTCTCTCACCAGCAAAATTTCCCCTCTCTCAGAAAATGCCAAAAGGTCCTTTGCTCTCCTCTCTTCCCACCTTTTATACTCATACCCCTCTCAGCATTTGAGCCTCCTGGGTTCCTTCCCCTTCAGCACCAAAATCCCCTTCATCAGCATGGGAACCACACCCCTCATTACCTCTCTTAAACTTACAAGGCCAGCTCACTCCCTTCAGCTTTCAACTTGCTTCACCACCAAGAATCCATATGGATTCGTGGTGGGCTGCAAGGAACCCAAACCAAGGCCCAAAATGGACCCACAACATTGCCCAAAACCAATCTGGAGGTTACGGGCCTGAGCCATGTAGGATTTGGGCCCCAAAATTACTAGAATTAGTGTTTTACCTCAGCTGACTCAATGAACCAGCTGAACCGGACGAACCGGATGCCCACCGGTCGAACCGATGGAAAAAATTTTTGAAAATTTGACAGAATGTTTCTAGAAGAGTAAGGAATCCATGAAAAAAAACGGTGCATGATTCCGAGTTCGGAAGAGGGAGATATGATCAAAACAATTACCAAAAATCAGTGTTCTACACCGACTGACTCGATGAACTGGCTGAACCGGCTGAACCGGCTGCCAACCAGCTGACCGGTTGCAAAAAAATTTGAAAATTTTACAGAATGTTTCTGGAAGAATAAGGAATCCATAAAAAGAAATGGTTCTTGATTCCGAGTTTGGATGAGGGAGATACGATCAAAACAAGCCCAAGTGCTCCGAACCTCAACATGCCCCTATAAACTCCAACTAAGCTAAAACATTGGGATGACCCCACTTCCTTCCTATAGCGTGATGTGAATGACTAGGAAAATGGCCATGGTGACCCTCCAAAATGAACCACATATGCACCACAATGGACCACAGACAAACCCACACGAGGCTCGGACACCGACTAAGCCCAAAAGGGGCCCTAGTGGTGCCATATGCGAACGATGGGTGGATGTGACACCCAAAGGATAAATGCCAGTGTCGAGGGACAAAATTGAGGGTCTACACCTACGCTCATGGGATCCCGAGTCCTTCATTTCATCCATAATTCTGAGTTGTTTATAGCATCCAGAGCCTTGAGCTCCCAACCTGAAGTATCTCTTATCATCCATAGTCTTGAGCTATTCATAACATCTTGAGCCCTAAGCTCATGACCAGGAGTCAGTCACGTCAACCACAACACTCAGTTGTCCATAGAATCTAGAGCCCTAAGCTTCTCCATAGTCGTTCATGTCACTCACAACCCTGAGCTGTGCATAGCATCTAAATCCCTGAGCTCCTCACCTAGAGTCTTTCATGACATCAACAAACCTAAGTTGTGCATAACATTTAGACCTCTGAGCTCATGACCTAGAGTCTTTCATGTCATCGAAAACCCTAAGTTGGTCATAGCATCTAGAGACCTGAGCTCATGTCCTAGAGTCTGTCATGTCAATCACAACCCTGAGTTGTTCATAGTATCTAGAGGCCAAAGCTCATCACCTGGAGTCATTCTTGTCTTCCATAACCTTGAGTTGTTCATAGCATTTAGAGCCCTGAGATCACAACTTAGAGTCATTCATGTCAACCATAGGCCTGAGCTATTCATAACATCTAAAGCCCTGAGCTCATAGCCCTAAGCTGTCAACGACAACCTTGAGCTATTCATAGCATCTAGAGCCTTAAGCTCATAACTCAGAGTTGTTCATCTCAACTAAAGCAAAGAGTTATTGATTATATCTAGAGCTTTAAGCTCATGACCAAAAGTTGTTCAAGTCATCCATAACACTAAGGTATTCATAGCACTTAAAGGTGTGAGCTAATGATGTAGAATCATTTATATCATCCACAGCCCTAAGCGGTTCATAGTATTTAGAGGCCTAAGCTGACAGAATCCAAAGTCGTTCATATCATCCATACCTCTAAGCTATTCACATTATCTAAAGCCTTGAGCTTACAACCCAGAGTCGTTCATGTTAACCAAAGCCCTTAGCAATTCATAGCATCTATAGGCTCGAGCTTATGGATTATGAGTCGTTCATATCATTCACAACTCTAGGTTGTTCATAGCATCCATAACCTTTACCTCATGATCTGGAGTAACTCATGTCATCCACTGCCCTGAGCGGTTTGTAGCATCCAAAGCCCTAAGCTCATGACCCAAAATGGCCCATCTCAACCACAAATTTGAGCAGTTCATAACATCAAAAGCCCTGAGCTCATGACTCAGAGTTATTTAGTCAACCACAGTCTTGAGCTATTCTTAATATTTTGAGCTTTGAGCTCATGACTAGGAATTGTTCATGTCATCCATAGCCCTAAGTTATTCATAGTATCTAAAGGTTTGAGCTCGTAATGAAGAATCGTTCATATCATCCATAACCTTTAGTGGTTCATAGCATCTTGAAGTGTGAGCTTATAGGATACTGAGTCATTCATATCATCCACAACTCTATGTTATTCATTATTTTTAAAGCACTGAGCTTAAGACCCAGAGTCTTTCATGTTGACCACAACTCTATCCATTGCATCTAGAGCCTTGAGCTCATGACCTGAAGTTGTTCATGTCATTAATAGCCCTGATTTGTTCATAGCATCTAAAGCCCTAAGCTCATGACCTGGAGCCATTCATATTAATAATAACCCTGAGTTGTTCATAGATGTAGAGCCTAGAGCTCCAAACCCGTAGTCTTTCAAGTCAATAATAGCCTTATGTTATTGAAAGTATCTAATGGCCTTATCTCATGACCTAGAGTCATTCATGTCATCCATAACCCTGAATTGTTCATAGGATCTAGAGCCTATACCTCACAACCTTGAGTCGTTCATTTCAATCCCAACTCTAAGTTGTTCATAGCATCTAGATCCTTAACCTCAAGACCCAAAGACTTTCAAGTCAACAACAACCTAGAGTTGGTCATAGTATCTAGAGGCTTGAGCTCAAGAGCTTGAGTCATTCATGTCATCCACAACCCTGAGTTGTTCACAACATCTAAAGCCTTGAGATTATGAGCTGGAGTTGTTCATGTCAATCTTAGCCCTGAGCTTTTCATAGCATCTAGAGCCTTTAGCTCATGACCCATATTCGTTCATGTCAATCGTAGCCTAGAGTTATTCATAGCATCTACAGACCTATCCTCATAACTTGGAGTCGTTCATGTCAATTATAGCCTTGAGCTATGCATAGTATCTCAAGCTTAGAGCTCAAGACCCGTAGCAGTTCATGTCAAGCACAGCTCAGAGTTATTCATAACATTTAAAGCCCTAAGCTCATGACTTAGAGTCGTTCATGTGAACCACAACCCTTAGTTATTCATAGTATCTAAAGCCTTGAGCTCATGACTTGTAGTCACTCATGTCAATCACAGCCTAAAGCGGTTTATAGCATCTAGAGCCCTGAGGTCATGACCTAGAGTCATTCATGTCAACCACAACCCTTAGTGGTTTATAACATCAAAAGCCCTGACTTCATGACATGTAGTCGTTCTTGTCAACCACAACCCCAAGCTCTTCCTAGTATCTAACTGCATGAGCTCAAGAACTGGAGTTGTTCAAGTCATCTACAAGCCTAAATTATTCTTAGGATCTAAAGCCTTGAGATCACGACTCAAAGTCGTTCATGTCAACCATAGCCCCAAGTTATTCCTAACATCTGGAGCCTTAAGCTCATGACCTGGAGTCTCTCAAGTTAATAACAACCCTGAGTTGTTCATAGTATCTAGAGGCTTGAGCTCATGAGCCATAGCCGTTCATGTGATCCAAAAATCAGAGTTGTTAATAGCATCTAGATCCTTGAGCTCACGACCTGGAGTCGTTCATCTCAACCACAACCTTAAGTTGTTCATACTATCAAGATGCTTGTGCTCATGACCTAGAGTTGTTTATGTCATTCACAACCTTGAATTATTAATAGGATTTAGAGCCTTTAGCTCACAACCCATAGTCATTTATGTCAACCCTAGCCTTGAGCTACTCATAACATCTAAAGCCTTAAGCTCACGACCCAGAGTCCTTCAAGTCAATATCAAAATTAAGCTACTCATAGTATGTAGAGGCCTTAGCTCATGAGTCGAAATCGTTCACATCATCTATAACCCTAAGTTGTTCATACTAATCTAGAGTCCTTAGCTCACGACCTAAAGTTGTTCATGTCAACCATAGTTCTAAGTTGTTCAGAGCATCTAGAGCCTAAGTTCATGACCCATAGTCATTCATGTCAACCACAACCTAGAGTTATTCATTGCATCTAGAACCCTTGACTCACAAGCTAGAGTCATTCATGTCAACCACAACCCTGACCCGTTCATTGCATCTAGAGACTTGAGCCCATGACCTAAATTCATTCAAGTCAACAATAGGCCTGAGCTCATGAGTCATAGTTATTTATTCCATCCATAATCCTAAGTTGTTCACAACATCAAGAGCCTTGAGATAACGAGTTGGAGTTGTTCATTTTAACCAAAGCCCTTAATTATTCATAGCATCTAGTGCCCTAAGCTCACGACCCATCGTTATTCATGTCAACCACACTCTAGAGCTATTCATACCATCTAGAGACCTAAGCTCATGACCTGAAGTCATTCATATCAATGATTACTACTCAAAAAGTGTTATTTTGTAGCTTGTAATTAACTTTTTGAAACACTTTTGAGTAGTACTTATTACGTTTTAACTCAATTAGCATATTAAGTACCTTTGCAATCAATTCTAATCAAATTGTGTTAAGTTTTGGTGTTTTTGATAGTTTTTTTATCACCAAAACAATCCAAGATTGAGGATATTTCTATAGAATCCATGGCAAAGCAATTGGAAGCTCATTTATATAAAGAACCCAAGCTTTGAAGCTCTATAGTCCTTTACCAAAAGCAAATCATGAATGCAAGGAAGGAAAGCAAAGAGAGAAATCTAACATGAAGAATTCAAAAGGACAGCAACTGTTGGACACATTTAGAGCACTTTCTAGAGTCCATTTCATGCATACTATTTTTCATTTCGAAGCTTGGGAAATCAGAAATCCAACGCTTTAAATGGTGCACAAATCAGAGTTGAAATGAAGAAGTTATAGCCATAGGAAGCCAATCACACCAAGCTGAAGGCCAATTTCGCAGCTGCGAAATCACAAGGTGCTAGCTGCAAAATTAGCCTTTGGCTGTGAAATGGAGACTTTCAGCATGCGAAATTTCGCAGCCCATCTTGGATGCCTATGAAATCCACCTGAGTGCTTTTAGATATTTGCGACTGACTCTTTTAAATTTTTTTCTTCAGATATTTGTTGTTTAAATCCTCATTCTCTCCTTGTAATCCACCAATCATAGGATTCCTTAGTTAATAAGTAAGAACAAAGGGTGAATAACCTCATATATATAGTTTGTAATTTTCTTTACACATACATCTCGGGAGCTTGTTCTCAAAGACTAGTTTTTGTACAGTTTTGAAGGAAGTAATATACAGAGCTTTGCTCTGCCTTACCTACTCACTTTGATTGTATTTTTCTTACTAGTCAAACAAGCTCTGATGATGTTTCCTCAGAGAATGAGTGGCTAGAATTTTTATCTATTGGAGCTAAGGAAGCTGGGTAAGGTGCCGAATGCAAAAATTAGAAGTTTTGTGTTTCAGCTTTTAATGAAGAGAAAGTGTGACCCGTTAATGGCTTCTATGTTTTTAATTAACTTAAAATGCCTTTAAATCACCTGGGCCAACACTTGGTAAGGCAAGTTATCTCCGTCCATTGAGATGCACTAGTTTATCTCTTGCGAGCCTTTGGGAGGTGGTTTGAAGGTAGGATTTTTTAGAATAGCCAACACTTGGTAAGCTTTTGGACTCTAAGGAGACATCCATCTGTTATCTCTTGCGAGCTTGTGAAGGGAAATCCAAGGTTAAGGATCACCTTGAATGGCAAATGTTAGGTGAGAGGCACGAGCCATTGCAAGATGAATTAGTGAGAGAGAGTTAGTGTTTGAATCCATAAAAGGGAAACACCTGTACCACACCAGTTAGAGAAATAACTATATGTTAATTCTCTAATACGAGGAAAAGATTCAAGTGACCATAACTTTGTTTTTGTATTATGAGCTTGACCCCAGTGATCCTAAAACTCCAAAAAATGCTTTTCTTTATTAGTAATTTCAATTACTATTATTTTTCATTAGCTTAAAACCAATCCTTTTTCAACCAAAGATTATGTTTTCTCTTAAAGCTAACCTTGAAATGAAAAAACACCAATTCAACTTTGAATTAATATCAGTAGTAAGTTGAAAACCCTTCCCAGTGAATGATCCTAGAGCCACTTTGCTATGCTAGCTGAGGCTATCCTAGTATATGGTGAAATAGGTTATAAATTTTGTTGATTACTCCCTTCTAAGGACCGAAATCAAGGTACACCAGTTGATTGAGTGCCAATCAACAGGACATACACCAGTTAGGCACAAATCAAATGGCGTCGTTGCCGGGGAAGGTGCCAACTTCACAATTATATTATCTTTTCAGAGTACTTGTGATCTTTATCACAAGTTTGGTGATTTTTCTTTTCATTTTACTAACTCTTTTAATCGTTTCTTTTACTTGTTCATATTCTAACATATCTTTTAATTTAGTTTTAGTTAATCTTAGTCTTTTTGTAGTCTTGTTTTCTTTTGTTTCTTTGTTTTTGATACAGTTGATAATAGTTGTGTATGCCAAATTGGATATGAGATAGTGGAGGAAGGCTTGTGAAACTTGAAACACCTCATAACAAGGAATTGGAATTGAGCTTGAACATCTTGGAAGCTACACCTGAAGATCAGCATAGTCATCATAGTCACCAGGACAATCCCAATACATTCAGATCAATGAGGGACCGCATGCATCCACCTCGTATGAGTGCACATCATGTATAGTGCGCCCTACAGAGCAGCTAGTAATTAGACCGCATATTATTCCACTTCTACCAACTTTCCATGGGATGGAAAGTGAGAATCCCTATGCCCATATCAAGGAATTTGAAGATGTTTGTAATACATTTCAAGAAGGAGGAGCTTCAATCGACTTGATGAGGCTGAAGCTATTTCCTTTTACTTTAAAGGATAAGGCCAAGATTTGGCTTAATTCTTTAAGGCCAATGAGTATTTGCACTTGGACATATTTGCAAGCTGAATTCGTCAAGATTTTTTTTCCTACTCATAAAACAAATGGATTGAAAAGGCAAATTTCAAACTTCTCAGCTAAAGAGAATGAGAAATTCTATGAGTGTTGGGAAAGATACATGGAAGCCATCAATGCTTGTCCTCATCGTGGTTTTTATACATGGCTATTGGTGAGTTACTTTTATGATGGGATGTCTTCCACAATGAAACAACTCCTCGAGACAATGTGTGGAGGAGATTTCATGAGTAAGAATCTAGAGGAAGCCATGGATTTCTTGAGTTATGTGGCTGAAGTTTCAAGATGATGGGATGAACCGAACAAAGGAGAAGTGGGGAAGATGAAGTCTCAACCAAATGCCTTTAATGCTAAGGCTGGGATGTACACCTTGAATGAATATGTTGATATGAAAGCAAAGGTTGCAGCTATAATGAGAAGATTGGAGGAGCTAGAACTGAAAAAAATACATGAAGTGCAAGTTGTTGCTGAAACACCAGTGCAAGTCAAGCCATGTCCTATTTGTCAATCTTATGAGCGCTAGGTGGAGGAGTGCCCTATGATTCATGCCTAATTGGTGTCTCAGCTGATTCGTGTCCAGCTGGTGCTCCTTGATTGAGGGAGTAATCAACAAAATTTATAACCTATTACACCATGAACTAGGGTAGCAAAGACAAAGCTACTATAGTATAGTGGCTTTAGGATCGTTCACTGGGATGGGTTTTCACTTCACAAATGATATTAATTCAAAGATGAATTGGTGCCTTTTCATTTCAAGGTTAACTTTAAAAGAAAACATAAACTTTGGTGGAAAAAGGATTGGTTTTAAGCTAACCAAAAATAGTAACTGATTTTACTTACAAAGAAAAGTGTTTCTTGGAGTTTAGATCACTAGGCTCAGATTCCTCATACAAAAAGGGAGTTCTGATCACTTGTTTCTTTTCCTCTCATTAGAGAATTAACATATAGTTCCTTCTCCAACCGGTGTTGTACAGATGCTTCCCTTAAATGGGTTCAAACACTAATCCCTCTCACTGATGCAACTTGCAATGGCTCGTGCCTCTCACCGAGCATTTGCCATTCAAGGTGATCTTTAACCTTGGATTACTCGTTAAAAGCTCGCAGGAGATAACTAATTGATGTCTCCTTGGAGTCCAAAAGCTTACCAAGTGTTGGCAATTCTAGAAAATCCTACCTTCAAGTCACCTCCCAGAGGCTCGCAAGGGGTAAACTAGTGAATCTCCATGGACGGAGATCACTTGCCTTACCAAGTGTTAGCCTAGGTGATTTAAAGGCGTTTTAAGTTAACTAAAAAGATAAAAACCTTTAACGGGTCACACTTTCTCTTCATTAAAAACTAAAACAACAAAACTTCCAATTTATGCATGAGGAAACTTACCCGGCTTTCTTCACTCCAAGAGACGAAGAGCCTAGCCTCTCATCCTCTGAGGAAAAATCCTCAGAGTTTGATTGGCTAGAAAGAAAAATAACGATAAAACATAAACATAAAGAAGAAACAGAGTAAGTGCTCTGTTCGTCGATTTCACATATATTATATATCTATATATGATGGATCTCCTGGAAAAAGCTCCCCGAGAGTCCCCCTGGAACAAGCTCCTCCAAAAGTCCTCTTTCTAGTGTTTACAAGAGAGTTTATATAGGAAGGTAATTTACCCTTCCTTGGATACTTCCTAGCTAAGGAATTACATGAGTGGCTGAATACAAAGAGAAAATGGAAATTTATACAAAAATATCTGAAGAAAAGATCTAAAAGAGTCGGTGCACAAATATCGGGAAACTTCAGGAGGAATTCCACAGCACTGTGCAAAATGGCTGCGAAATCATTTCGCAGCAAAAGGGTGATTTCGCAGCTGTGCAAAATTCTTCCTTCAGCTTGGAGTGATTGGCTTCCAATGGCTGTAACTCCTTCATTTCAACTCCGAATTGCACACCTTTTGAAGCATTGGATTATTGACTTCCCAAGATTTGAAATGGTATATAGAATGTAGAAAATGGACTTCGAGAAGTGCTTCAAAAGTGCGAAAGAAGACTGCAGATGCTGTCCTCTGTTTTCCTCACTCTGTTTTTCCTCTCTCATTTTCTCCTCTTTGCATACTTTGAACGACTTTGGCAAAAGGCTATGGAGCTCCAACGCTTGGTTCTTCATGAATTTGAGCTTCCAAAAGCTTTGCCATGAACTATATACAGATCTCCCTCATTCTTGGATTGCTTTGGTGTAGCTAAAAGCTATCAAAAACACCAAAACTTAACACAATTTGATTAGAAACGATTGCAAGGGTCCTTAACATGTCAATTGAGTTAAAAGGTAATAATTACTACTCAAAAGTGTTTAAAAGAGTTAATTACAAGCTATGAAATAGCACTTTTTGAGTAGTAATCACCCTACAATTCCAGCTACTAGGTAAATGTTTGGAGATCAAGCAAATGTCATTGGACAATTCAAGCCCAACAACAATGCTTCGTATGGAAATACTTACAACTCAAATTGGAGGAACCATCCAAATTTCTCCTAGAAACCAAGAGCACCTCTGTATACACAGCTAGCTCAACCATCTCAACAAGCTTCAAAACTTGAACAAGCAATAGTGAATATAAGCAAGGTTGTGGGAGATTTTGTTGGAGATAAAAAATCCATCAATCCTTAACTCAATCAAAGAATTGACAGTTTAGAGAATACATTGAATAAAAGGATGGATGGGATGCAAAATGATTTATCTCAGAAGATAGATAATCTCCAATACTCAATCTCAAGGCTCACTAACCTGAACACAGTGCAAGAGAAGGGTAGGTTTCCTTCTCAACCTCACCAAAACCCCAAGGGTATCCATGAAGTGGAAACTCATGAAGGAGAGTCTTCACAGGTGAGAGATGTTAAAGCCTTGATCACTCTAAGGAGTGGTAAAAAGGTTGAGCTGCCAACACCCAAGCCACATGTTAAAGAAGAAGAAGAAAAGACAGAGAAGAGGGAGGAAATAAAAGGAAAGAAGAAAGATACCAGTGAAGGGAAAAAGGACCATGATTCAAAAATGAATGCAAATCTGAAGAAAGTACATATTAAGGGAGATGTGATGAAGAAACACACGCCTCCACCTTTTCCTCAACCTTTGCATGGGAAAAAGGGAATCAGAAATGCATCAGAAATTCTTGAAGTATTGAGACAAGTGAAAGTCAATATCCTATTGCTAGATATGATTAAACAGGTTCCAACTTATGCAAAATTCCTAAAGGACTTGTGTACTATCAAAAGAGGGTTGAATGTGAATAAGAAAGTCTTCTTGACTGAGCAAGTAAGTGCTATCATACAATGCAAGTCTCCTTTGAAGTACAAAGATCTGGGTTGCCTTACCATTTTAGTCATGATTGGAGGAACAGTAGTGGAGAAAGCTTTGTTAGACTTGGGAGAAAGTGTGAATTTGCTACCATACTCTGTCTACAAGCAATTGGGACTTGGTGAATTGAAGCCAATATCAATCACCCTATCTCTAGCAGATAGATTAGTGAAAATTCCAAGGAGGGTAATTGAAGATGTCTTAGTTCAAGTTGATAATTTCTACTATCCATTAGACTTTGTTGTTCTTGACATAGACCCAATTGTCAAGGAAACTAATTATGTTCCTATCATCCTTGGAAGGCCATTCCTTGCTACATCAAATGCAATCATAAATTGTAGGAATGGACTCATGCAACTCACGTTTGGCAACATGACATTGGAGCTCAATATCTTCTATATGTCCAAAAAGCCAATCACTTCGAAAGAAGAAGAAGAAGTCCAGAAGAGGTGTGCATTATTGATACTCTAGTGGAGGAGCACTATAATCAGAAGATGCAAGACAAGTTGAATGAAAGTCTTGGGGATCTTGAAGAAGGGTTGCCTAAACCCTCAAATGTGCTTACTACTCTACAAGGTTGGAGGAGGAGAGAAGAGATTCTACCTTTGTTCAATAAAGAGGAGGCACAAGAAGCTGCTAAAGAAGAGACCCCAAAGCTCAATCTAAAGCCTCTGCCCATGGAGTTGAAATATACATACTTAGAAGAGAATAAACAATGCCCTATTGTTATATCTTCATCTCTTACTACTTCTTAGGAGATGTGTTTACTTGAAGTTCTCAAGAGGTGTAAGAAAGTAATAGGATGGCAAATATATGACTTGAAAGGCATCAGTCCTTTGGTTTGTACACATTATATATACATGGAAGAAGAAGCTAAACCAATTCGTCAACCTCAAAGAAGATTGAATCCTCATTTACAAGAGGTGGCGCTAGCTGAGGTTCTGAAGCTACTTCAACCAGGTATTATCTACCCCATATCCGATAACCCTTGGGTAAGTCCTACTCAAGTGGTACCAAATAATTCAGGGATTACGGTGGTCCAAAATGAAAAGGGAGAAGAAGTTACTACACGCCTCACTTTAGGTTGGAGGGTGTGTATTGATTATAGAAAATTGAATGTTGTGACAAGGAAGGATCATTTTCCATTGCCATTTATTGATCAAGGGTTAGAGAGAGTCTCTGGCCATCCTTTCTATTGTTTCTTGGACGGCTACTCCGGGTATTTTCAAATTGAAATTGATGTTGAAGACCAGGAGAATACCACTTTCACATGTCCATTGGGAACATATGCCTATGGAAGAATGCCTTTTGGTTTATGTAATGCACCTGCAACATTCCAACGATGTATGCTAAGTATCTTCAATGATATGGTGGAGCGAATTATGGAGGTTTTCATGGATGACATCACCATATACGGAATTACATTTGAAGAATTCTTAGTCAACTTGGAAACGGTTCTGAACAATTGCATTGAAAAGGACTTGGTGCTTAATTGGGAGAAATGCCATTTTTTGGTACAACAAGGAATTGTCCTTGGCCATATCATCTCAGAGAGAGGCATTGAAGTTGATAAAGCAAAGGTGGAACTTATTGTGAAATTGGCATCCCCAACAACTATAAAAGGAGTAAGGCAATTTCTTGGCCATGTAGGGTTCTACAGGAGGTTTATAAAAGATTTCTCTAAGCTTTCAAAGCCTCACTACAAGGAAAAAGGTATATGGTGACATTTATAACGAGTCACCATAAACATAGGATGTCACTACAACATAGCGTCACCTTCTCCACTGACACCATAGAGGGTACCAATTGGTGACGTATTTGGAAGTGACACCAAAGTAGATAAATGGTGACCCATTCGGAAGTGACACCATATATTTCTAGTGATGATAGGGTGTCACATTAAATACATCATCTTTGAGTAATGATGTCACATTAAATGCATCACCTTTAAGTTATGGTATCACATCATTGTAAATTATTGTGGAAGATATGATTGGTTTTAGTTGTTGATTTTTGTAATGCTTATGAATTAATAAGATTAACCTATTTATATTTTGTCCATAAATATAACAATCATATTATATTTAACTCATTTTTCTGTAATGTTTCTGGAATAACTCATAATACATTGATCATCTAATAATATTTGTATATCAAATGTTCACAAAAGGATAGTACGTCCAACATATCAAACCCATCAAAACTAAAAAAGAAGAGTGAATACATACCAAAACATGATTTAGAAATGTTAAAGATCCCAAGATTCATGTATACCTCCATTTCCTAAGCATAAAACCGGCCAACCATAAAATGACATAAAAGTCCCATCTAAAAATCTAAATTTCTCAGTTGCAATTAAAGTAACGTTTATGTCCTACGACGTATAACATAAGAGTTGCATTTAAAAACCCAAAATCTTGTTGCCTTCTTCTTTCTTTTTATTCTCCATTTCACCATCCCAAGAGTGTATACCTGCATTTCAAAATTTAATGAGTTTTAGAGATTTTTATTGAAGAAAATAAACATGGATCGATGTTATCATAAATGAACAAATCTAAGAACTATTTTTTTTTTCAAATAGAAACATTATTCAAAGAATAAGCATTACTATACAATACCTATGGAAAAATTCATGTAGTAGCTAAGGGACTCACCATGCATGGTGATCATGATGCATTAACATGATTCATGATTAGTTGTAGCACAAAAGTAGCCCATTCTCCTCTAATTTCATCGAAGGGCGCTTCTTCTGATGAATAAATGGAAATATAATTCTACTTGAGAATATGTTTTTTTTTATCACAAAACTGAAATCAAATAAGAAAATAACATTAAAATGCATAACATTTGGAAGCCTAAAACTATGTACAATTCATTAAATAAGTAATACCTTTGAAGCAATAATTGTAGGATAAAAAATTATCTCTTTAATGAATCTCATAACAAAGTAGCCACATTCGAACCCTCCTTCTTGTCTTGGACACTAATCGATCAATTATAAAATAACATTAGTACTCACATATATAAATGGTGCAAATGCATAAGCTAATGTGTAAAGAAAAATTTTTGGATGTCACTTGCACTAGTTGCTAAGATGACTCCCTCTTAGATGTTTTCTTTGTAGATATTCGAAGAGTCCTATGTAAATAAGTTCAATGGGTACATTTTAAAAATAAGTAAATGTTATATGTTTTAATATATATAAATAATAAAAAAATGTGTTTGAGGTGAATGTATTTTTTTTATTTAAAAATAATACTATGAAAAATAATAGGAAGAACTTACATGTTTACGATATCCTTTAAGTCCTCACATGGTTTGTGATGCATAGGGTCAAGATAGTGGACTATCATTTTCCTTGGCTCAAGCACTACCTGAATATAAACCCTTTAAGTCCTCATATCTATTTTTATTAACAAAATATAAAAACTTTCCAAAACTCAACTACTTAAATATAAAAATAAAATCAAATAAAATATCTAGCTAATTGGATATTAGAAACTAAATAAACTATAAATAAACTAAATATAAAAACTAAATAAAATGTCTATGCCCATGAATTAATTGAAGAGGATAGAAAGACATAGAGAGATCGAACATGGCTATGGTTATGATTTCCATCTTATCATCTCCCATCAATACCACACATGCCTTCCCGAATTGGTCCTTTTGGGGTTGGATACTCTCAATGAAATTCTATATCTCATTCTCACTTAGATACAAACAGAAAAATCATTTTTTTTTCCTTTCTCGTTTTTTAGAAAGGATGAAGATTATGTGATAGTATATCTCAAAAAAATTTTGTACCTGTCATTCTCACACAAATAGATATTAAAAATTATTCATTTTTTTTCCTATTTTTTCACTTTTTTTAAGGATTTGATCATGTGTTTGGTTTAGATTAAAAAATCAATTAATCTACAGTTTTTTCTTCTATGCTAGAAGATTAAACCTAAATTTTTCTTCCCTACAACTCAAGAATACACAATTCACAAAAACCATAATACAAAGATGTTGAAACAATTAATATAATGACATTAATAAAAGAAAAAAAAATGATAGATCCAAGAGATTTTGGGTTACTTGGGAGTCCACAAAGTGAAGAATGTCGGTTGTGAGCGTGTTGACTATGGGTGAGAGAAAAGGTTGAAGAAGATCACGATTTTATATATAGGATTTATATATTGAGATTTTTTGGATTGTGGGTGAGATATGGTAACAATGAGATTTTTATATAGTATCCATCATTATTAATTCTAAAAATGGGTTATAATACTTAAAAAAAATTATTTTATATGATGTCACTTCCCAAAAAATGACACTATAAATATAAAATTAATATCATCTAACTACCTCAATTGAAGATTTTTTATATGATGTGTCACCTTTATTAATTATAAATCCTATGGTGTCATTATTTTAAAAGTGACACGTAAATAGTGACACCATAAACTATTTTTGTAGTAGTGCCTCTTTGTGAACTTTTAGCTAAGGATGCTAAATTTGTATGGGATGAAAGATGTCAAAGGAGTTTCGATCAACTGAAGCAATTCTTAACAACTGCTCCAAGGAATTACACAACTACAGAGAAAGAATTGTTAGCTGTAGTGTTTGCCTTAAACAAGTTTCGTGCTTATCTAGTAGGGTCTTTCATCATTGTTTTCACTGACCATTTAGCCTTGAAGTATTTATTGACAAAGCAAGATGCAAAAGCAAGGTTGATTAGATGGATTCTCTTACTACGAGAGTTCGATCTCCAAATCAGAGATAAGAAAGGAGTGGAGAATGTGGTAGCTGACCACCTTTCAACGTTGGCTATAGCACACAATTCCCATGTCTTACCTATTAATGATGACTTTCCAGATGAATCACTTATGTTGCTAGAAAAAACTCCTTGGTATGCTCATATTGCTAACTATCTAGTTATTGGTGAAGTTCCAAGTGAGTGGAAAGCACAAGACAGGAAGCACTTCTTTGCAAAGATTCATGCTTATTATTGGGAAGAACCTTTCCTTTTCAAGTATTGTACAAATCAAATAATAAGAAAGTGTGTCCCTAAAGAAGAGCAATAAGGAATCCTCAGTCATTGCCATGAGAGTGCATGTGGAGGCTACTTTGCCTCCCAGAAAATAGCCATGAAGGTGATTACTACTCAAAAAGTGCTATTTGATAGCTTTTAAATAATCCTTTTAAACACTTTTGAGTAGTAGTTAGTGCCTTTTAACCCAATTAGCATGTTAAGGCCCCTTTCAATCAATTCTAATCAAATTGTGTAAGTTTTGATGTTTTTGTTAGTATTTTGATCACCAAAGCATTATGAGATTGAGGAGAGTTATATGGAATCCTTGGAAAAGAATGGGAAGCTTAAAGGCATGAAGAATCAAAGCTTTGAAGCACTTTTGCCATAGCAAAGTGGAAATGCAAGGAGGCAAAGCAAAGAGAATCCAGCCATGAAGCACTCTTGATGACAGTCACTGCAGCCACTTTTGGAGCACTTCCTGAAGTCCAAATTATGCATGCTATATGTCATTTGAAATCTTAGGAAGTCAACAATCCAATGCTTCAAACCGTGTACAATTCGGAGTTGAAATGAGGAAGTTACAGCCTTTGGAAGATGATTGCTCCAAGCTGAAGGAAGGATTCAGAAAAGTGCTGCGGAATCAGCCTTTTGTTGCGGAATGATTTCGCAACACTTTTGTATAGTGCTATAGATTTCCCCTGAAGCTTCACGCCGCGATGGAAGCCAAACACCACCAGATGGAAGTCAACTTCGCAGAGGTGTTGAATCAGCCTTTTACTGCAAAGAAATTTCGCAGCCCTTCTTATGCACCTGCGAAATGGTCCTTAGTACTTCCCGATATTTGTAACCGACACTTGGAGATATTTTTCATTAGATTTTTGTTGCCTAAATGCCCAAATTCTCCTTGTAAGCCACCAGTTATAGAATTCCTTAGCTTTTAAGTTAGGAATTTGGCTAAAATATCCTTGTAATAGCTGTAAATGTAATTTTGGTATTTATAGAGCCCGAGGAGCCTGTTCTGAGGGAGAGGAACCTTTTGTAAAAATTTCAAAGGAAGAAATAAACAGAGCTTGAGCTCTGCTTTACCTTCTCACTTTGATTGTGTTTTTTATTTATTTTACTAAGTTATGCACTCTCGGAGGAGCTTTCCCCAGAGAATGAGTAACTAAACCTTTTAGTTTCTTGGAGTTAAGGTTGCCAGGAAAGGTTCCAAGTGCAAGAATCAAAAGCTTTGTGGTTTCAGCTAAGAATGAAGAGAAAGTGTGTTCCATGAATGGTTTCTAATGTTTTTAGTTAACTTAAAACACCTTGGAGTCACCTGGGCCAACACTTGGTAAGGCAAGTGGTCTCTAACCATGGAGATGCACTAGTTTACCCCTTGCGAGCCTTTGGTAGGTGACTTGAAGGTAGGATTTTCTAGAATAGCCAACACTTGGTAAGCTTTTGGACTCTAAGGAGACATCCATTAGTTACCTCTTGCGAGCTTTTGACGGGTAATCCAAGGTTAAAGATCACCTTGAATGGTAAAGGCTAATTGAGAGGCTCGAACCATTGCAAGTTGCATCAGTGAGAGAATTAAAGCTGAAATCCAATTGAGGGATGCATTTGTGCAGCACCTGTTAGAGAATTGACTTTATGTTAATTCTCTAATGTGAGGAAATGAACCAACTGACCGGAGCTATGCTTTTGCATGAGGAACCTCCCCTGTAAACCTGAATCTCCAAGGAATGCTTTTCTTCTTAAGTAATTTTCATCACTTGTTGTGTTGTTAACCTAAGCTTAACCCTTTTTCAACCAAAGTTTGTGTTTTATTTCTTAAGCTAATCTTGAAATGAAACAACACCAATTCACTTTGAATTGGTATCATTTTCAACTTGAGTACCCTTCCCAGTGGAACGATCCTAGAGCCACTATGCTATAGTAGCTTTTTATTTGCTACCCTAGTTCATGGTGTTTTAGGTTATAAATTTTGTTGATTACTCCCTCAATCAAGGAGCACCAGCTGGACATGAATCAGCTGAGACACTAATTAGGCATGAATCAAATGGCGCCGTTGCCGAGGAAGGTGTCAAGAACTAGTGATACTATTTCAGTGTACTTGTGATTTTCATCACAAGTTTGGTAACGTTTCTTTTGATTTATTAATTCTTTTTCTTTCTTTTCTACTTATTCATAATCTAAGTTAGCTTTTAAATTCAGCTTAGTTTTATTTTGTTTTTATAGCCTTGTTTTCTTTTGTTGTCCTGTATTTTCATTTTAGTTTCAGATAGTTACTAGTTGTATATGCCAAAGTGGATATGAGGCAGTAGAGGAAGGCTTGTTAGAAGTGATTCACCTCATACTAAGGTTGAGCTTGAATATCATGGAAACTACACCTGAAGATCAGCATAGTCACCAAGTTCGTCAAGACAATCTTAATGAATTTAGATCAATGAGGGACCGTATGCATCCACCTCGTATGAGTGCACCATCATGTATAATACCTCCTATAGAGCAGCTAGTGATCAGACCATATATTGTTCCACTTCTACCAACTTTCCATGGAATGGAAAGTGAGAATCCCTATGCACATATTAAGGAATTTGAAGATGTTTGTAATACATTCCAAGAGGGAGGAGCTTCAATTGATTTGATGAGGCTTAAGCTATTTCCTTTTACTTTAAAGGATAAAGCCAAAATTTGGCTTAATTCTTTAAGGCCAAGGAGTATCCGTACTTGGACTGACTTACAAGCTGAATTCCTTAAGAATTTTTTTCCCACTCATAGAACAAATGGCTTGAAAAGGCAAATTTCAAACTTCTCAGCTAAAGAGAATGAGAAATTCTATGAGTGTTGGGAAAGATATATGGAAGCTATAAATGCTTGTCCTCACCATGGTTTTGATACTTGGCTATTGGTGAGCTATTTTTATGATGGGATGTCATCCCCAATGAAGCAACTCCTGGAGACAATGTGTGGAGGAGATTTCATGAGCAAAAATCCGGAGGAAGCTATGGATTTCTTGAATTATGTAGCTGAAGTTTCAAGGGGATGGGATAAACTAACCAAAGGAGAAGTGGGAAGGATGAAGTCTCAACTGAATGCTTACAATGCTAAGGCTGGGATGTATACCTTGAAAGAAGAGGATGATACGAAAGCAAAGTTTGCAGCTGTGACAAGAAGATTGGAGGAGCTGGAACTGAAAAAAATGCATGAAGTGCAAGCTGTTGCTGAATCACCAGTGCAAGTGAAGCTTTGTCCTAATTGTCAATCCTATGAACACTTGGTGGAGGAATGCCCTACAGTTTCAGCTGAAAGGGAAATGTTTGGAGAGCAAGCAAAAGTTGTTGGACAATTCAAGCCCAATAACAATGCGCCCTATGGAAATACTTACAACTCAAGTTGGAGGAATCATCCAATTTTTTCATGGAAGCCTAGAGCACCTCAGTACCAACAGCCAGATCAACCATCTCAGCAATCTTCAAGTCTTGAACAAGCCATTTTGAATCTCAGCAAGGTAGTGGGAGATTTTGTTGGAGAACAAAAAGCCATCAATACTCAACTTAATCAAAGAATTGACAGAGTAGAAAATACTCTGAACAAAAGGATGGATGGAATGCAAAATGATATAACCCAAAGGATAGATAATCTCCAGTACTCAATATCAAGGCTCACAAATTTGAATACACTACAAGAAAAGGGAAGATTTCCTTCCCAACCCCACCAAAATCCCAAGGGTGTCCAAGAAGTGGAAAGCCATGAGGGGGAATCATCACAGATGAAAGATGTCAAAGCCTTGATCACTCTAAGGAGTGGTAAGAAAATTGAGCAGCCACCACCTAAGCCACCTGTTGAAGAAGAAGAGGCAATGAAAGAGGAGGAAATGAAAGACAAAGAAGGAGAGATCAGTGAGAAGAAAGAGGACTCTGAATCAACAATGAATGCAAATCCAGAGAAGGAACTTCTGAAGGAAGAAAGACTGAAGAAATCAACTTCTCCACCTTTTCCTCAAGCATTGCATGGGAAGAAGGGGATTAGAAATGCAGCTGAAATTCTTGAAGTATTGAGACAAGTTAAAGTCAATATCCCACTGTTGGATATGATTAAGCAAGTTCCAACATATGCAAAATTCCTAAAGGACTTGTGTACAATCAAAAGAGGGTTGACTGTAAATAAGAAAGCCTTCTTGACTGAGCAAGTAAGTGCAATCTTACAGTGTAAATCTCCTTTGAAGTACAAAGATCCGGGAAGTCCTACCATTTCAGTCATGATTGGAGGAAAGGTAGTAGAGAAAGCTTTATTGGACTTGGGAGCAAGTGTGAATTTGCTTCCATATACTGTCTATAAGCAATTGGGGCTTGGTGAGTTGAAGCCAACAGCAATCACTCTATCTCTAGCAGATAGATCAGTAAAAATTCCCAGAGGAGTAATTGAGGATGTCTTGGTTCAAGTTGATAATTTCTACTATCCAGTGGATTTTATTGTTCTTGACACGGATCCTAATGTTAATGAAGCTAATTTAGTTCCTATCATCCTGGGAAGGCCATTCCTAGCTACCTCAAATGCAATCATCAACTGTAGGAATGGGCTCATGCAACTCACTTTTGGCAATATGACACTTGATCTCAACATTTTTTATATGTCTAAAAAGCAAATCATTCCAGAATAAGAAGAGGGTCCAGAAGAAGTGTGTATTATTGATACTCTGGTAGAGGAGCACTGTAATCAGAATGTGCAAGACAAGCTGAATGAAAGTTTTGTGGATTGTGAGGAAGGTTTGTCTGAACCTCCTAATGAGCTTGCTATTTTACAAAGTTGGAGGAGGATAGAAGAGATTCTACCTTTGTTCAATAAAGAAGGAGGAGCAGATGCTGAAAAAGAGATCCCAAAACTCAATTTGAAGCCTCTACCTGCAGAGCTGAAATACACATACCTTGAAGAAAATAATCAATGTCCTGTTGTAATATCTTCATCTCTGACCAATCATCAAGAGAAGTGTTTACTGGAAGTTCTTCAGAGGTGTAAGAAAGCTATAGGATGGCAAATATCTGATTTAAAAGGCATTAGTCCTTTAGTTTGCACGCATCATATATATATGGAGGAGGAAGCTAAGCCAATTCATCAATTTCAAAGGAGATTGAATCCTCATTTACAAGAGGTTGTGCGAGCTGAGGTGCTGAAGCTACTTCAAGCAGGTATTATCTACCCTATATCTGACAGCTCTTGGGTGAGTCCTACTCAAGTGGTACCAAAGAAATTAGGGATCACTGTAGTTCAGAATGATGGAGAAGAAATCACTACGCGTCTCACTTCAGGGTGGAGGGTGTGTATTGATTATAGAAAGTTGAATGCAGTAACCAGGAAAGATCATTTTCCATTGCCATTTATCGATCAAGTGTTGGAGAGAGTCTCTGGCCATCCGTTCTACTATTTTTTGGATGGGTATTCAGGGTATTTTCAGATTGAGATTGTTGTGGAAGATCAGGAAAATACCACTTTTACATGTCCATTTGGAACATATGCTTATAGAAGAATGCCTTTTGGTTTATGCAATGCACCTGTAACATTTCAAAGGTGTATGTTGAGTATCTTCAGTGATATGGTGGAGCGAATTATGGAGGTTTTCATGGATGACATCACCGTATATGGAGGTACATTTGAGGAATGTTTAGTCAATTTGGAAGCGGTTTTTCACAGATGCATTGAAAAAGACTTGGTGCTCAATTGAGAGAAGTGCCATTTTATGGTACGTCAAGGAATTGTCCTTGGTCATATCATCTCCGAAAAGGGCATTGAAGTTGATAAAGCAAAGGTGGAGCTCATTTCCAAATTGCCATCCCCAACAACTGTAAAAGGAGTAAGGCAGTTCCTTGGCCATGCTGGTTTCTATAGGAGGTTGATCAAAGACTTTTCAAAGCTTTCAAAACCTCTTTGTGAGCTGTTAGCTAAGGATGCTAAGTTTGTATGGGATGAAAGACGTCAAAATAGCTTTGATCAATTGAAGAAATTTTTAACAACAACTCCAATAGTGAGGGCCCCTAACTGGCAATTACCTTTTGAACTAATGTGTGATGCCAGTGACTTTGCTATAGGAGCTATGCTTGGTCAAAGAGAAGATGGGAAGCCCTATGTGATCTATTATGCAAGCGAAACATTGAACGAAGCCCAAAGGAACTACACAACTATAGAGAAAGAATTGCTAGTTGTGGTATTTGCCTTGGACAAATTTCGTGCTTATTTGGTAGGGTCTTTCATTATTGTTTTTACTGACCATTCAGCCTTGAAGTATTTATTGACAAAGCAAGATGCTAAACCAAGGTTGATAAGATGGATTCTTTTGTTACAAGAATTCAATCTCCAAATCAGAGATAAGAGAGGAGTGGAGAATGTGGTAGCTGACCACCTCTCAAGGTTAGCTATAGCACATAATTCTCATGTCTTGCCTATTAATGACGATTTTCCTGAGGAATCACTTATGTTCCTAGTCAAAACTCCTTGGTATGCTCATATTGCTAATTATTTAGTCACTGGTGAAATTCCAAGTGAGTGGAATGCACAGGACAGGAAGCATTTCTTTGCAAAAATCCATGCTTATTATGGGAAGAACCTTTCCTTTTTAAGTATTGTGCAGATCAGATCATAAGGAAGTGTGTGCCTGAGGAAGAGCAACAGGGAATTCTAAACCATTGTCATGAGAATACATGTGGAGGCCACTTTGCCTCTCAGAAAACAGCTATGAAGGTGTTGCAATCAGGGTTTACTTGGCCATCTCTTTTCAAAGATGCCCACATCATGTGTAGAAGTTGTGATAGATGCCAAAGGCTTGGCAAGCTGACAAAAAGAAATCAAATGCCCATGAACCCTATACTAATAGTTGAGCTATTTGATGTATGAGGCATTGACTTTATGGGACCTTTTCCTATGTCTTTTGGTAATTCTTACATCTTGGTGGGGGTAGATTATGTTTCTAAATGGGTTGAGGCAGTCCCCTGTAAACAAAATGATCATAGAGTGGTTCTCAAGTTTCTGAAAGAGAACATTTTTGCAAGATTTGGGGTGCCCAAAGCTATAATCAGTGATGGAGGTTCTCATTTTTGCAACAAGCCTTTTGAAAGTTTGTTAGCCAAGTATGGAGTAAAGAATAAGGTAGCTACACCTTATCATCCACAGACTTCCGGGCAAGTTGAGCTAGCAAACAGGGAGATAAAGAACATACTGATGAAAGTGGTGAGTACAAGCAGGAAAGATTGGTCTGTTAAGCTTCACGACTCATTATGGGCATACAGAACAGCTTATAAGACTATTCTTGGCATGTCCCCTATCGTCTTGTCTATGGTAAAGCATGTCATCTCCCTGTGGAAGTTGAATACAAAGCTTGGTGGGCAATCAAAAAGCTGAATATGGACTTGATTAGGGCCGGGGCAAAAAGGTGCTTAGACCTTAATGAGATGGAGGAATTGAGAAATGATGCTTATATCAACTCCAAAGTTGCAAAACAGAGGATGAAGAAGTGGCATGATCAACTGATTTCTAACAAGGAATTCCAAAAAGGACAAAGAGTTTTACTCTATGACACAAGACTCCATATCTTTCCTGGAAAGCTCAAGTCTAGGTGGATTGGTCCATTCATTATCCATCAAGTACTTAATCATGGAGTAGTGGAATTATTGAATTCCAATGGCATTTCTAACAATGGCATTTCGCAGCCTAAGCCTCCATTTCGCAGTTGCGAAACCCTCTACGAAACCATCCAAGGCCCCCAAAAGCTCTATTTTACAGCTGCGAAACGCACCCTTAGCAAACAAGTGCCATTTTGCATCCCCACCTTCTCATTTCGCAGTTGCGAAATGGGCTGCAAAAGTGGCCCTTGGCTGCGAAAATGGCCCTTGGCTGCGAAATGACCCATTTCCTACGAAAAATTTCAATCGTCACATAGCTTCTAATTTAACCTTTTAAATTCCAATTTTCCATTTTACACCGGTCATTTGCCCTGCGAAATCCTTCCTTTGGTGCGAAATAGGAGCCAAGCCAGAGCACCATTTCTAGAGGACCTCCATCTGAAAAGAAGTCCCACACCCACCTCCGACCACCCTCTCTCAAGCTTCTCTGAGTCAGCCATGGCCAAAACCCGAAAAGCTAAGACCTCATCTCCCTCAGGTCGCCATAGAGCACCGAGAGTGGCCCCTGTGCAAGACCCCACGACTGAGCCTTCACAGCCACTTGTCATCCCACCTTCAATAGAGGGCGCCCCCCCCCCCCCCCCCCCCCCCTCCCTCCCTCTTGAGTCCTTCTCTGAGACAATATGAGACGAGGAGACCACCCACTGCACCTGGGGCAAGCTCCTCTCATGCTAAGAAATCAGTTAGCCGCCCTCCTAAGAAGAAAGCAAGGATATCAGCTCCAGTTGAGCCATCAGAGCCATCAGAGCCTCAGCCGCAGAGTCTCAGATTCCCTCTGGGATGACCCATGAGGTAATTATCAGGCGGCCCATGGTCACTCAGCCACCCATAGAGGGTAACTTGGATTACTAGGCTAGGACATTCCACTCCGAGCTTTGTTTTAACAGAGCTACCTTCAGGCTTCATCCAGAGCTTAGAGATTCATTCCATCTGCTGCAGAGGTATCATTTGGAGCACTTGATGACTCCTAGGGATTTCTTCTATCCTCGTGTAGCATTAGACTTTTATCAGTCTATGATTACACATCGCGTCCGGGATCCTACTGTCATCCACTTCACCATTGATGGACGCCATGGTATTCTAAGAGCCAGACATATAGCAGAGGCCCTACGCATTGCCTATGAGCCAGCACGTCCTGAGGATTATCGAGTGTGGGCTTATCCTTCTCAGAGTGACATGGCTCATATACTATCCAGAGGGAGATCCACACGCCCATATCTGTTGAGGAAGGAGCTCCCTCCTAGCATGTTCTTTATAGATGCACTTCTGCGCCACAACATCTATCCACTTCAGCATATGGTGCAGAGGAGAGGAGCTTTGCTAGAGACATTATTCTAAATATCAGAGGGATTCTTCTTTGGCCTTCATCATCTCACCATGGCCGCTCTTCTTTACTTTGAAGAGAAGATCCATAGGAAGAAGCTGTTGAGAGCGGATGCCATACCACTTTTATTCCCGAGATTGCTCTATCAGATTTTGGAGCACTTGGGATATCCATCTGAGCCTCAGCTTGAGTGCAGACGCATTTGCCGAGAGATATTCACTCTCGACAAATGGACGAGTATGACAACTTATGATGCAAAGCCAGGAGCCCCAACTGGACCAGAGCTTCCAGAGATTCCACAGCCAGAGCATCCAGAGGAGCCACAGCCGGTTGATATACTTGTAGACATGAGAGTACCTGCCCCTACAGTGCCCTCTACAGGACCTATGCCTGAGGTTGCACCTTCTGCTCCTCCCGCCACACCAGGGACTTCGCTTGTTGTACCAGCTACGTCCAAGCCTCCTCTTCCATCTGAGTTTAGGATTGTCATATTCATTTCAGAGTTCAGAGCCTATGTCATACTTTGCAGACATTGACCACTTCATAGGGCATCCTAACCCAACAGATAGCGGCCATACGTGCCCATCAGGATCAGGTTATCACCACCTAGACCCAGCATACTGCCATCCTTAGGTAGATACAGCAGCATCTGGGTATTCCATCGCCTCCTGAGCATGCTATTCCTATCCCATCAGAGCCTATAAATTCATCACATGACCCTCCTCTAGCAGAGTAGACTATGCCCCCTAAGGAGACGACTACAGAAGAGATAGAGACATCCGTCCCGAGCATTTCGACCTCTACAGCCGAGCCATCATCTCCACATGATCCTCCCTTCATCATCTGATCATTTACTTAACTTTTTTTTTATGTATTTCTTTACTGTAGTAGACCTCATAATCCTATGTTTTTTATGTTTTATATATTGGGATTGGATGTATTATTTGTTTTGCTCCATAGTGTACTTTCTTAAAGTAATACATATCTATCATTTTTTTAGTATTCTTAGCATAATTTTATTTTAATTCCTCTACTCATATCTTTTGTTGTTTTTGAAACATGCGGTTTCTCCTATTCTACTCAAACTCCATGTCACTCAGGAGGTACCACTTCCTCCCCTATAATTTCAATTGCCCTTGCCACATTGAGGACAATGTTTAGCTTGGTTGGGGGGAAGAGAGTTGAGGAAGGAAGTTTTAATTATTAATGCTAAGTTATTTTGGTAATTTAGTCAATTTTTGCTTAATTTTTTAAAAAAATTTAAGTTTTTATTCTACTCTCCATGGTTATTAAGGAAAAATTTTCAAAATGAAATGGGAAAATTTGAATTTTTGTCTTTTTATTTCACTTATATTTTGTATTATGCTTACTAAAGTTGATGAATTGTTGAAACTTCTATTGAATTCAACCTTATGTCTTCCACTTTAAGCTATTCACACACTGTGCACAATAGGTTCCGATTATAAGATGAAAAACTATTTCACCCCCTGAACTTAGGAAAATTTAGACTTGGTACCTTTGACCTTGTTTTAATAGTGTTGGGACACCTTATAAAAGGCCAATGAGCCTTTGGAAAAGAAAGAAAGAAAGAAAAAAAATGTTTTACTTGCCTTGAAACTCGAGCAAGGTTTGAGGGGTATATGGTGAAAATCTTTAAAACTTGGTGCCCTAAGCCTTCATTGGTTGGGAGTCACCGACCTCAATGCTCGTTACAAGGATGAATAGGTGGAGTTTAACATATTGTAGGTGCTTGGGTATTAAATTCATTCTCAAAAGTCTGGGATAAAATCTGAGGAGTTAGTGGTTGAAAAATCCTTAAAGCTTGATGCCCTAAACCTTAATTGGTTGGGAGTCATCGATGGACCCCCATTACATGGACAATTTAGAAAAGAATACCTTTAAGCCTCGTACTCCTACAATGAAAAAAAAATGTGAAACAAAAGGGTGCGTTCTTAGCCTATTAAATTTTGTCAATTTGCTAAGTGTTGAAAAAGAACTAGGTTGGGGGAAGAGGTTAGGGGGAGAGATTAGTTTAGCATACTATATTCGAAAACTATCAAGTAACACTTAGATTTTTGTGGAAGAGAAAGGTTTGGCTCTTTGGAAGTGGAAACGATTTTAAAGCTTCAATTTGCATAATGCCTTCTCTTTATGAATTGTGATTAGGCAAGGTATTTGATAACTCTTATTGAAATTTTGAATTTTATATCTTTAATGTCCCATGTGAGAGTTTAATCATCATGTCACTTAAAATTTTTTGAAGTGATCAGCATGATTTTGTAAATTATATTACTGTTTTTTTTTCTTTTTTTTTCTCCTTCATTGCTAAGGGACTAGCAATATGTCGGTTGGGGGGAGTGATTACTACTCTAAAAGTGCTATTTTATAGTTTTTAATTAACTCTTTTAAACACTTTTGAGTAGTAGTTATTACCTTTTAACTCAATTAACATGTTAAGGACCCTTGCAATCGTTTCTAATCAAATTGTGTAAGTTTTGGTGCTTTTGATAGCTTTTTTATCACTAAAACAATCCAAGATTGAGGAGAGTTATATAGAATCCATGGCAAAGCAATTGGAAGCTCATTTATATGAAGAACCCAACCTTTGAAGCTTTATAGTCCTTTGCCAAAACAAAATCATGAATGCAAGGAGGGAAAGCAAAGAGAGAATTCTAACATGAAGAATTCAAGAGGAAAGAAACTGTTGGACACATTTAGAGCACTTTTTGGAGTCTATTTCATGCATACTATATGTCGTTTCGAAGCTTGGGAAGTCAAGAATCTAATGCTTTAAACGATGTGCAAATTGGAGTTGAAATAAAGAAGTTATAGCCATCAGAAGGAAATCACACTAAGTTGAAGGCCAATTTCGTAGTTGCGAAATCAGCCTCTGGTTACGAAATGGAGACTTTTAGCTTGCGAAATTTCACAGCCCATCTTGTATGCCTGTAAAATCCACTTGAGTGCTTTTAGATATTTGTGATCTACTCTTTTATATTTTTTTCTTTAGATATTTGTTGTTTAAATCCTCATTATCTCCTTGTAATCCACCAATCATAGGATTCCTTAGTCAATAAGTAAGAACAAAGGGGTGAATAACCTCATATATATAGTCTGTAATTTTCTTTACAGAGACATGTCGGGAGCTTGTTCTCATAGACAACTTTTTGTATAGTTTTGAAGGAAGTAATATACAGAGCTTTGCTCTACCTTACCTACTAACTTTGATTGTATTTTTCTTACTAACCAAATAAGCTCTGAGGATGTTTCCTCAGAGAATGAGTGGCTACACTTTTTCTCTCTTAGAGCTAAGGAAGTTGGGTAAGGTGCCGAATGCAAAAATTGGAAGTTTTGTTGTTTAAGCTTTTAATGAAGAGAAAGTATGACCCGTTAACGGTTTTTATGTTTTTAGTTAACTTAAAACGCCTTTAAATCACCTAGGCCAACACTTGGTAAGGCAAGTGATCTCCGTCCATTGAGATGCACTAGTTTATCTCTTGCGAGCCTTTGGGAGGTGGTTTGAAGGTAGGATTTTCTAGAATAGCCAACACTTGGTAAGCTTTTGGACTCTAAGGAGACATCCATTAGTTATCTCTTGCGAGCTTGTGAAAGGAAATCCAAGGTTAAGGATCACCTTGAATGGCAAATGTTAGGTGAGAGGCACGAGCCATTGCAAGATGAATCAGTGAGAGGGAGTTAGTGTTTGAATCCATAAAAAGGAAGCACCTGTACCACATCGGTTAGAGAAATAACTATATGTTAATTCTCCAATGCGAGGAAAAGATTCAACTGACCAGAACTCTATTTTTGTATTAAGAGCCTGACCCCATTGATCCTAAAACTCCAAGAAACATTTTTCTTTATTAGTAATTTCAGTTACTATTATTTTTGGTTAGCTTAAAAACAATCCTTTTTCAACCAAAGATTATGTTTTCTCTTAAAGCTAACCTTGAAATGATAAAGCACCAATTCAACTTTGACTTAATATCAGTAGTAAGTTGAAAACCCTTCCCAGTGAACAATCCTAAAGCCACTATGCTATGCTAGTTGAGGCTATCCTAGTATATGGTGAAATAGGTTATAAATTTTGTTGATTACTCCCATCTGAGGACTGAAATCAAGGTACACCAATTGATTGAGCACCAATCAATAGGACATACACCAGCTGGGCATGAATCAATCAACCACAACTTTGAGTTGTTCATAGCATTTAGAGTTTTGAGCTCACGACCTATAGTTGTTCATGTCAACCATAGCTCAGAGTTGTTCATGACATTTAGAACTCTGAGCTAACGACCTAGATTCGTTGATGTCAACCACAACCCTAAGCTCTTCATAGTATCTAAAGGCCTGAGCTCATGACCCAGAGTCGTTCATGTCATCTGTAACCCTGAATTATTCATAGAATTAAGATCCTTGAGATCATGACTTGGAGTTGTTCATGTCAACCATAGCCTTGAGCTATTCAAAGCATCTAGAGCCTTGAGCTCATGACCCAAAGTCTTTCAAGTAAACAATAACACTAAGTTGTTCATAGTGTCTAAAGACCTTAGCTCATGAGCCAGAGTCTTTCATGCTATCCACAACCCAGAGTTGTTCATAGAATCTAGAGCCTTAAGCTCATGACTTGGTGTTGTTCATGTCAACCACAACCTTGAGGTGTTCAGGATATCTATAGGCTTGAGCTTATGACCTGGAGTAGTTCATGTTATCCACATCCTTGAATTAATCATAAGAGCTAGAGCCCTAAGCTCGCGACCTTGAGTCATTCATTTCAATGAAAACACTAAATTGTTCATTTCATCTAGAGCCATTAGATCATGACTCAAAGTCTTTCAAGTCAATAAAGGCTTGGAGCATTTCATAGTATCTAAAGACCTGAGCTCTTAAGCTAATGTCATTCATGTCATCCACAACCTTGAGTTGTTCATAGTATCTAGACCCCAGAGCTCATGACCTAGAGTTGTTGATGTCAACCATAGCTCTAAGCTGGTCATAGCCTCTAGAGCCCTAAGCTCATGACCCGTGGTCATTCATGTCAACCACAACCCAGAGCTGCCCATATCATCTAGAACCCCGAGCTCACGAATAGGAGTCATTCATGTCAACTGTAGCCTTGACCTATTCATAGCATCTAAAGCCTTGAGCTCATGACCCAAAGTCATTTAAGTCAATAATAGCCCTAAGTTGGTCATAGTATCTAGAGGCTTGAGTTCATGAGCCAAAGTCATTCATGTCATCCACTACCTTGAGTTGTTCACAACATTTAGACCCTTGAGATAATGGGTTAGAGTTTTTTATGTCAATTATAGCCTTCAATTGTTCATACCATCTAGTGCCTTGAGCTCATCACCCATAGTCATTCATGTCAACCGTACCCCAAAGCTATTCATACCATCTAAAGACCTGAGCTCATGTCTTAGAGTTATTCATGTCAACCATAACTCTGAGTTGTCGATAACATCTAGAGTCTTGAGCTCATCACCTATAGTTGTTCATGTCAACCACAACCTAGAGCTATTTATAGGATATAGGACTCTGAGCTCACGGCTGGGATTTGTTCATGTTAACCACAACCCTAAGCTTTTCATAGTATTTAGAGGCCTGAGGTCATGTCCCAAAGTCGTTCATGTCACTTAGAACCCTGAATTATTCGTACCATCAAGATTCTTGAGCTCACGACCCAAAATTCTTCATGTTAATGACAGCTTTGAGCTATTCAAAGCATTTAGAGCCTTGAGCTTACAACCCAGATTCTTTTAAGTAAATAATAGCCCTGAGCTGTTCCTAGTATCTAGAGGTCTAAGCTCATGAGCCAGAGTCATTCATGTAATCCACAACCTAAAGTTGTTCATAGAATCTAAAGCCTTGAGTTCACATCCTAGTGTCGTTCATGTCAATCACAACACTGAGTTGTTCATAGTATCTAGAGGCCTAAGCTCATGACCCACAGTAGTTCATGATATCCACATCCCTGAATTAATCATAGATCTAGAGCCTTGAGCTCATGACCCCGAGTCATTCATTTCAACGACAACCCTAAGTTGTTCATATCATCTAGAGCCATTAGATCACGACTCCGAGCCTTTCAAGTCAATAACAACCTTAAGTTCATAGTATCTAGAGGCCTGAGCTCTTGAGCCAAAGTCATTCATGTCATCCACAACCCTGAGTTAGTTGTAGCATCCAGAGCCTTGAGTTCATGACCAGGAGTTGTTCATGTCAACCATAGGCCTAAGTTATGCATCTAGATCCTTGAGCTCATAACCTATAGTCGTTCATGTCAACCACATCCCAAAGTTACTCATAGCATCTAGAACCTTGAGTTTAGGATCTAGAGCCGATCATATCAACCATAGTCCTGAGTTATGCATAGCATCTAAATCCCTAAGTTCATGACTAGAGTGTTTCATGTCAACCATAGGCTTGAGCTATTCATAGTCTCTAAAGGCCTGAGCTCATGACCCAGTGTCATTCATGTCATCCACAACCCAAAATTTTTCATAGAATCTAGAGCCCTTAGCTCATGACCCCGAGTAGTTCATTTCAACCCTTAACCCTGAGTTGTTCATAGCATCTAGAGCCTTGAGCTGATGATCCAGAGTCTTTCAAATAAATAACAACCTTGAGCTAGGAATAGTATCGAGAGGCCTGAGCTCAAGAGTTAGAGTCATTCATTTCATCAACAGTTATTCATAGCATTTACAGCCTTAAGATAATGGGCTGGAGTTTTTCATGTCAACCACAACCCTGAGTTGTTCATAGTATCTAGAGGCCTAAGCTCATGATGTCGAGTCATTCATGTCATCTATAACCCTTAATTATTCATAGGATCTAGAGCCTTGAGCTCAAAACCAAGAGCCATTCATGTCAATCACAACCCTAAGCTACTCAAAACATTTAGAGCCTTAAGCTCAAGACTTAGAGTCTTTCAAGTCAACATCAGCCTTGATCTATTTATAGTATATAGAGGCCTGAGCTCATCATTTGGAGTCTTTCACATCATCCATAGCCCTAAGTTGTTCATAACATCTAGAGCCTGATTACTACCCAAAAAGTGCTATTTTGCGCCTTTAATTCATTATGTTTTAAGCACTTTTGTGTAGTAGTTCTCCATTTTTATTCCAATTGGCATGTTAAGGACCTAGCAATGATTTCTAATCATATTTGTGGCTAGTTTTAGTGTTTTGACAGTTTTTTGGATCATTAAGACAAGCCAAGTAAAGGAGAGAAGCAAAGAGGAAAAACAAGCAAAGTGAAGAAAACAGAGGACAGCAGCTGCAGTCTTCCTTCGCACTTTTGGAGTACTTTCCGAAGTCCATTTTTTACATGCTATATACCATTTCAAAGCTCAGGAAGTCAAGAATCCAACGCTTCAAACCGTGTATGATTTGGAGTTGAAATGAGGAAGATATGGCCTTTGTAAGAAAACTGCTCCAGGCTTGTGTGAAATTCGCACAACACCTTGAAATTCGCACAACACCTTCAGCTTGTGCGAGCTTGTGCGAAATTCGCACAACACATCTCCTTGTGCGAAATTTCACACACCAGCCCATGCGTGGTGCGAATTCTCCTCTGTTCTGCCGACTCCACTTTAGATCTTTTCTTTTAGATATTTTTGTATAAATTTCCATTCTTCTCCTTGTAATCCACCAACCATAAGATTTCTTAGCTAGGAAGGTTGGAAAAACTTCTCTATATATATTCCCGTGCATCCATTGTAAAATATATAGAAATATATAGATATATAATTATATAGAATCGACGTACAAAGCCTTGCTCTGTTTTTCCTTCTCTTCATTTTCATTTCATTTTCTTGCTAGCCAAACATCCTCTGAGGATATTTTCCCAGAGGATGGGAGGCTAAACTTTTGGTTTCTTGGAGTAAAGGAAGCTAGGTGAAAAGTTCAGATGCAAAAGTGGAAAACTCTCGTGCGTTAAATACAGGTAGTTGGAGTTCATAAATGGCTTCTAAATCTAAAGTTTGCTTTAAATCCCTTAGAATCACTTTGAATGGCCAATACATGGTAAGCTTCAGGTCTCTGTGGATGCTTATTGCTAGATCCATATCAGTCCATTAGTTATCATATACGAACCATTGGAAAGTGGTTCAAGGTGAAGACCCACAGTGTCTAAAGCCATTAATGGAACTTGACTACTATTTCTATTGACTTTTTATGGATTAAATCTTCATTGTTAAACCTACACCGGTTCGGGAAATAACTATAGGTTAAATCCCCAATGCGAGGAGAAAAATCCGGAATTTCCCACTTTACAGTTGGCACCTGATCCTAGTAACCTGAAATCCTAAGAAACACCTTTCTTTCTAATTTCTTTCTAGTTACTTTATGTTAGGTTAGCTTAATACCATCCGTTTTCATTCAAACTTATGTCTTCTTTTAAAGCTAACCTTGAAATGAAAAGGCACCAATTCAACTCTTGAATTAATATCACTGGTAGAATGAAAACCCATCCTAGAGTTCGACACTAGAGCCACTATGCTATAGTAGCTTTGCTACGCTAGTATGAGGTCATAGGATTTATAAATGTTTTTTATTAAAAGGCCCGACTGGGCACGAATCAAATGGCGTCGTTGCCGGGGATGGTGCCACTTTACAATGATATGACATTTTTAGAGTACTTGTGATCTTCATCACAAGTTTGGTGACTTTTCTTTTCCTTTTACTAACTCTTTTTATTTGTTTATTTTCCTTTGTTCATGTTTTAGTATATCTTTTATCTAGTTTTTTGTTAATCTTAATAATTTTTTTTAGAATTTTTTTTCTTTTATTTTCTTTTGTTTTCTCTATTTTTTAATTCACAAATTGCTAGTTGTGCATGCCATGTTGAATACGAGATAGTAGAGGAAGCCATGAACTTCATGAGTTATGTGGCTAAAGTTTCAAGAGGATGGGATGAACCAAATGCTAGAGATATGGGAAGAATGATGTCTCAACCTAATGCTAAGGGTGAGATGTATATTTTGAATGAAGGCATGGACATGAAGGCAAAGATTGAAACTATGGAAAGGAGATTGGATGAGCTAGAAATGAAGAACATGCAAGAAGTGCAAGCCATCTTTCAAACACCATTGCAAGCTATGCCTTATGCCATTTGTCTATCTTATGAGCACTTGGGGGAAGAGTGTCCTACCATTCCAGCCGTGAGGGAAATGTTTGGTGATTGCAACACCTACAATTCCAATTGGAGGGACCATCCAAAATTCTCTTGGAAACCACAACCGCCTCAATACAGGCAACATGTTCAAGCACTTCCGCAAGCCTCGAACCTTGAACCAGCTATGGTGAATCTTAGCAAGGTCATGGAAGACTTTGTTGGAGCTCAAAAATCCATCAATGCTCAACTCAGTCAAAGAATTGACAGTGTAGAGAGTTCACTGAACAAAAAGATGGATGGAATGCAAAGTGATCTATCTCAAAAGATAGATAATCTCCAAGATTCAATCTCAAGGTTTGCCAACCTTAACACAGTGCAAGAGAAAGACAACTCTCCTTCTCAACCTCATCAAAATCAAAAGGGTATCCATGAAATAGAGGCTAAGGAGAGAGATAAAGGGGTTGATCTGCCCACATCCAAGCTAAAGCATGATGAAGAGAGTGAAGTAGAGAAAGAAAATAGGGAGGAGATCAAAGGAAAGAGAAAGGGGAAAAGCATAGAGAAAGATGACTATATAGATGAAGAACCATAGAGGATAGTCATCAAGGAAGAATTGATGAAGAAATACATGCATCCGCCTTTCCCCCAAGCTTTGTATGGCAAAATCATACAAACCAAGTCTCAAGTTTTTGGATGATCAAAATCAAGAGGAGCTCAAAAAGCAAGGAGGGGAAGCAAAAAGAAATCTACCATGAAGCATTCTTGATGATAGTCATTTCAGCCAATTTTGGAGCACTTCCTGAAGTCCATTTCATGCATATCATATTTCGTTTCAAATCTTGGGAAGTCAGGAGTCCAATACTTCAAACGGTGCATGATTTGGAGTTGAAACGAAGAAGTTATGGCAGTTTGAAGACGATCGCGCAAAGCACCACAATTTTGCATTTGGGCGGGTGAATAGTGTCTTGTGCGAAATTTTCGCACAACACCCTCCCTTGTGCGAAATTTTCGCACAACACCCCCCTTGTGCGAATTTTTCAGCTTCTTCATCCCTACCGTCCCCGATCCTAAGCCTCTGAGCCTCATTTCTTTGCTCCATTATGCCTAAGACCCGAGGAGGCTATGCCTCAGCTCCCCAGAGCAGTCAAAGAGCCCCGCGCACCCTGGGATCACACACATGAAGCCTCTCACTCCATTTTTTACCTCCTTAAACCATCAAAGCCCATGGATCCAACTGAGAGATCTAGTTGAGGAGACTATGCCATCTAAGAAGACTATCAGAATAGAGGCCAAAGTCTTGATCCAACCTACTCAAGAGGCCACCACAAATGCATCAGCTCCACAGGACCCTTCCATTACTTGATCATCTCTTTAATTTTTGTCTCTACTTATTATATTCCATGTTTTGATGTCTTATATTCTGAGATTGGATGTATTACTGATGATACATCATATATAGACATCATTTTTGTTTAAACTTGGCATTTTTCTATTTCCTCTACTCACTAACTCTTATGTTTTCTTTGAAACATGTGGTTTCTCCAATACGACTTAGACTCCATGTCACTCAGGAGGTACCACTTCCTCCCTATTTTTCAATTGCTTTTGTCACATTGAGGACAATGTTCAACTTGGTTGGGGGGAGAGTTGAGGAAGTAAGTATTGTTAATAATGCTAAGTTATTTTGGCAATTTAGTTGCTTTTTGCTTATTTTAAAATTTTTTTAGTTTTTATTCTACTCTCCATGGTTATTAAGGAAAAAATTTCAAAGGTAAATGGGAGAAATTAAATTCTTATCTTATTGCCATAGTCTTAAAGTTTGTATTATGCTTACTAAAGTTGATGAATTGTTGAAACTTCTATTGAATTCAAGCTTAGTTCTTCCACTCTAATCTTTTCACACACTAAACACATTAGATTCTGATTATAAGATGAAAAACTATTTCCCTCTTGACTTAGGAAAATTTTAGACTTGGTACCTTCGACCTCATTTAATAGTGTTGGGACACCTTGTAAAAAGCCAATGAGTCTTTGAAGAAAATAAAGAAAGAAAGAAAAATGTTTGCTTGCCTTGAAACCTGAGCAAAGTCTGAGGGGTATATGGTGAAAATCTTTAAAACCTGGTGCCCTAAGCCTTAATTGGTTGGGAGTCACCGACCTCAATGCTCGTTACAAGGGTGGATAGGTAGAGTTTAACATACTGTAGGTGCTTGGGTATTAAAATTCATTCTCAAAAGTCTGGGGTAAAATCCGAGGAGTTAGTGGTTGAAAGATCCTTAAAGCTTGATGCCCTAAACCTTGATTGGTTGGGAGTCATCGATGGACCCCCATTACATGGACAATTTAGAAAAGAATGCCTTTAAGCTTTGCACTCCTACAAGAAAAAATTGTGAAAGAAAAGAGGTGCGTTCTTAGCCTATTGGAGGTTGATTAGTTTGCTAACCTTTGAAAAAGAACTAGGTTTGGGGGAGAGATTAGTTTGACATACTATATCCGGAAACTAATAAATAACACATAGATTTTTGTGGAAGAGTAAGGGTTGGTCCTTTGGAAGTGGAAATTATTTTGATACTCAAATTTTCATAATGCCCGCTCTTTGTATGTTGCGATAGGTAAGCTATTTGATGACTCTTGTTGATGATTGAGTTTTATATCCTTGACTTGCCATGTGAGAGTTTAATCCAATCGTGCCACTTGATTATTTTTTGGAGTGATCAGCATGATTTTGTAAATTATTATATTATCTATTTTTCTTTCTTTTTCTCTCCTTCATTGCTCAGGGACTAGCAATGTGTTAGTTGGGGGGAGTGATTACTACCCAAAAAGTGTTATTTTGCGCCTTTAATTCATTATGTTTTAAGCACTTTTGTGTAGTAGTTGATTACTACCAAAAAGTGCTATTTTGTAGACCTAATTATAATGGTTTTAAGCACCTTTGAGTAGTAATCATATTCATTTAACTCAATTAATTCATTAAGGTCCTTAGTAATTGGTTTTAACCATTTTGTGTTAAGTTTTGGTGTTTTTGATAGCTTTTAGCTACACCAAAGCAATCCAAGAATGAGGGAGAGCTGTATATAGTTCATGGCAAAGCTTTTGGAAGCTCAAATTCATGAAGAACCAAGCTTTGGAGCTCCATATCCCTTTGCCAAAGTCGTTCAAAGTATGCAAGGAAAGAACAATGGAGAAGAGGAAAACAGAGTGAAGAAAATAGAGGACAACAGCTGCAGTCTTCTTTTGCACTTTTGGAGCACTTCCCAAAGTCCATTTTCTATATGCTATATATCATTTCAAATCTCAGGAAGTCAAGAATCCAACTCTTCAAACCGTGTACGATTTGGAGCTGAAATGAGGAAGATATGGCCTTTGGAAGACAACTGCATCAAGCCATGGGAACACCATTTCGCAAGGTGAATTTCACCTTGCGAAAATTTCACAAGGAGATTTTCTTCATGGTACGAAATTTGGCCATTTTGCACCATGAAGAACCACCTTGCGAAATTTCGCAAGGTGGATTTAGGCACCTTGCGAAAATGCCTTTGAAATCCCCTGTTTTGAGACGCTGTTGATGATATTCCACTGCCGGTTCTCCAAGATATTTTGCTTGATTTTTAGCTTTGTAAATACCTATTTTACCCTTGTAATCAACCAATGAAAAGGTTGATTTTGTAATAGCTCTTGTAATTTAGCTTGTTATTGTCTTTAAATAGAGGTGAAGAGCCTCAGACAAAAAAATCTTGTAACCTGTAACCTTATAAGTTATAAGAGCACTTTTGTTCATACGCTTCTTTTCTCTTTTCTTTCTCATTTTCTTAGTAGCCAAACATCCTTGGAGGATGAAATCCCCAAGGATGATTGGCTAAAACTTTTAAGTTTCTCAAAGTATGGATGTTATGTGATGGCTTGGATGCAATCCCATGGAAATTTCTCGCACCTGGAAGGTAAGGTAGTCGTTTTTCATTAATGGTTCATTAATGCAAAGTTTGGTTTTTATTTCCTCTGGACAACTTCCAACGGCCAATACTTGATAAGCTTTTGGATTTCTATCCATTAGTTATCTCCTATGAGCTATTGGAAGGTGAGGTTTTCAATTCCAAGTTTTGCATTAATCCGTTAGAACCAATTTCAATGGCCATTGAAAGGTGAGTTTATCACCTAGAATGACTTTGAGTTGCCAATATTTGGTAAGCTTTTAGCTTTAGACCATTAGTTATCTTTTATGAGCCATTCAAAGGAAGTCTAAGGTGAATAACCATTGATGAAATTCACTACCATCTGTTTTGCCATTTTAAAGGATTAAAACTTGATTTGCTAAATCCATACTGGTTCGGGAAGCAAGCATCACCATAATTGCAACCCCAATGCGAGGAGCCTATCCTGAGATTTCCAATTTGCATAAGAGCCAGAGCATAGCTATCCTATCTTTGAGAAACTTGTTTTTACACCCTTTCATTTTAGTCTTTAATGTTAGCTTAAATTAGTTTAAATCTCTCTAAAACATTTACATCTTCTTTTAAAGCTAACATCCATAAGAAAATCACCTATTTTCCTAATTTGAATATCACTTGTGTTTGCGAAAACCCTTCCTAGTGAACGATCCTAGAACCACTATGCTATAGTAGCTTGGCTACTTTAGTAATAGTATTTAAGGTATAAATTTTGTTGATACACCTTTAAAGCTAAGCTACCATAAGTCGCATCAGTAGTTCTCCATTTTTATTCCAACTGGCATGTTAAGGACCTAGCAATGACTTCTAATCATATTTGTGGCTAGTTTTAGTGTTTTGACAGCTTTTTGGATCATTAAGACAAGCCAAGTAAAGGAGAGAAGCAAAAAGGAAAAACAAGCAAAGTGAAGAAAACAAAGGACAACAGCTGCAGTCTTCCTTCGCACTTTTGGAGTACTTTACGAAGTCCATTTTTTTACATTCTATATACCATTTCAAAGCTCAGGAAGTCAAGAATCCAATGCTTCAAACTGTGTATGATTTGGAGCTGAAATGAGGAAGATATGGCCTTCGGAAGACAACTGCTCCAGGCTTGTGTGAAATTCGCACAACACCTTGAAATTCGCACAACACCTTCAGCTTGTGCGAGCTTGTGCGAAATTCGCACAACACATCTCCTTGTGTGAAATTTCGCACACCAGCCCATGCGTGGTGCGAATTCTCCTCTGTTCTGCCGACTCCACTTTAGATCTTTTCTTTTAGATATTTTTGTATAAATTTCCATTCTTCTCCTTGTAATCCACCAACCATAAGATTTCTTAGCTAGGAAGGTTGGAAAAACTTCTCTATATATATTCCCGTGCATCCATTGTAAAATATACAGAAATATATAGATATATAATTATATAGAATCGACGTACAGAGCCTTGCTCTGTTTTTCCTTCTCTTTCATTTTCATTTTCATTTTCTTGCTAGCCAAACATCCTCTGAGGATATTTTCCCAGAGGATGGGAGGCTAAACTTTTGGTTTCTTGGAGTAAAGGAAGCTAGGTGAAAAGTTTAGATGCAAAAGTGGAAAACTCTCGTGCGTTAAATACAGGTAGTTGGAGTTCATAAATGGCTTCTAAATCTAAAGTTTTGCTTTAAATCCCTTAGAATCACTTTGAATGGCCAATACATGGTAAGCTTCAGGTCTCTGTGGATGCTTATTGCTAGATCCATATCAGTCCATTAGTTATCATATACGAACCATTGGAAAGTGGTTCAAGGTGAAGACCCACAGTGTCTAAAGCCATTAATGGAACTTGACTACTATTTCTATTGACTTTTTATGGATTAAATCTTCATTGTTAAACCTACACCGGTTCGGGAAATAACTATAGGTTAAATCCCCAATGCGAGGAGAAAAATCCGGAATTTCCCACTTTACAGTTGGCACCTAATCCTAGTAACCTGAAATCCTAAGAAACACCTTTCTTTCTAATTTCTTTCTAGTTAATTTTAGTTACTTTATGTTAGGTTAGCTTAATACCATCCGTTTTCATTCAAACTTATGTCTTCTTTTAAAGCTAACCTTGAAATGAAAAGGCACCAATTCAACTCTTGAATTAATATCACTGGTAGAATGAAAACCCATCCCAGAGTTAGACCCTAGAGCCACTATGCTATAGTAGCTTTGCTATGCTAGTATGAGGTCATAGGATTTATAAATGTTTTTGATTAAAAGACCCGACTGGGCACAAATCAGAGCCTTCAACTCATGACTTAGAGTTGTTCATGTTAATTATAGCTCTGAGTTGTTCCTAACATCTAGAGCCTTGAGCTCACGACTAGTAGTCATTCATGTCAACTATAGCCTAGAGCTGCTTATAGTATCTAAAACCCTAAGCTCACTCAGAGTCTCTTATATATTCGATAACCTTAAGTTCTGCATAGCATCTAGAGGCTTGAGTTCACAACCTAAAGTCTTTCATATCCAATGGCTTGAGCACATGACCTAGAGTTGTTAATGCCATCAACAGCCTTGGGTTGTTCATAGCATTTAGAGCTCTAGGCTCATGACCCAATTCATTCAGATCAACCATAACCTGGAACTATTCATGGCATCTAGAGCCTTGAGGTCATGACCTGGAGTTCATGTCATCTACAACCCTGAGCTATTCATAGCATTTAGAGGCTTGAGCTCATGACGCAGAATCGTTAATATCATCCATCGCCCTAAGAAATTCATAAAATCTAAAGGCCTAAGCTTATAGGATCATCAATCATTCTTATCATCTGCAACTCTGAGCATTTTTTTACCATCTAGAGCCTTGTGCTCATGGCCCATAGTCATTCATGTCAACTAAATCCCTGAGCCATTCATAACATCTAAAGGCCTGAGCTCACGTGATCTCGAGTCTTTCATGTCATTCATAACTCTAGGTTGTTCATAGCATCTAGAGCCTTAAGCTCCCAACCCAAAGTAGCTCATGTCATCTAGAGCCTTGAGTTGTTCATATTGTCCAGAGCTCTGTGTTGTTCATAACATCGAGAGCCATGAGCTCATGACCTAGAGTAGCTCATCTCATCCACACTCTGAGTTGTTCACAACATCTAGAGCCCTAAGCTTACGACCTAGAGTCCTTCATGTGATTTTTTAGAGCCATTAGCTTACGACTCAAAGTTATTCATGTCATCCACTGATTCGTCCCCAATTGGTGTTCCGTTGATTCAGTCCTCAGACGGGAGTTATCAACAAAATTTATAAACTTATTTCACCATATACTAGGGTAGCATATCTACCATAGCATAGTGGTTCTAAGATCGTTCACTGTGATGGGTTTTCATTTCACACATGATATTAGTTACAACACTGAAATGGTGGTTTTTCTTTTATGAGTTAGCTTTAAAAGAAAACATAATGACGGTTAAAAAAGGTTTGGTTTTAAGCTAACAAAAAATAATAATGAATTATTAGTTATAAAGAAAAGGTTTCTTAGAGTTTCAGATCACTAGGTTCAGGCCCCTTATACAAAAGAGGAGATTCCGGATTTTTTCCTCGCATTGAGGATTTAACCTATAGTTATCCTCCCAATCGATGTGTTATAGTTGCTTCTCATTAATGGTTTCAATGCTAAATCCCTCTCACTGATACATCTTGCAATGGCTCGTACCTCTCACCTAGCATTTACCATTCAAGGTGATCCTTAACCTTGGATTACCCTTCAAAAGCTCGCAGGAGATAACTACTGGATGTCTCTAGGGAGTCCAAAAGCTTACCAAGTGTTGGCTATTCTAAGTAATCCTACCTTTAAACCACCTCCCAGAGGCTCGCAAGAGATAACTAATGGATCTTTATGGATTGAGTCCAAAAAGCTTACCAAGTGTTGGCCCAGGTGATTATAAGGGATTTTAAGTTAACTAAAAATATAAAAACCATTACCGGGTCACAACCTTCTCTTCATTAAAAACTGAAACAAGGAAAACTCCTACCTTTGTATTCGGGTCCCTTACCTAGCTTCCTTCAATCCAAGAAAAAAAAAGAGCCTAGCCACTCATCCTCGAGGCCTCCAAGGATGTTTGGATAAAAATAAAATGAAAACAAAAATGTGAAGGAAAAGTAGAGCAAGTGCTTTGTAGATATATTTCTTACTATCCTCTTCCGTCGATTACATTCCATTTTTCTTTACATGATATCAGAGATATGTATAGAAGATATTTTCTAAGAAATATCCAGAGAGATATTTTTATCCTCCCTTTAGATATCCTAAATATCCCATAAATATCTTTAGCTGGTTACAAGGAGGAAATAGGTAATTACACAAAATATCTTGAGAAAAAATCTAACTGACTCGGTGCGCAAATATCTAAAGATTACATGAAGATTTCGCAAGTTAGATATGGAGTTGTGAAAATTTCACATGAGGATTTGGCTGATGCGAAAATTTTCCCATTTGGAATTGCTGGTGCGAAAATTTTCTCATTTGGAATTACTGGTGTGAAAATTTTTGCATCAGAGAAAGGTGATGCGAAATTCATTTTCAGCTTGGTGCAATTGCCTTCAAATGGCCATAACTTCTTCATTTCAACTCTAATTTGCACACTGTTTGAAGTGTTGGACTCCTGACTTCCCAACCTTCGAAATGATATATAGTATGTATACAATGGACTCTAGGAAGTGCTCTAAATTTTCCTTACAGCTACTATCCTTTTGAATTTCGCACAGCATGCGAAGAATTCGCAATGCCATGCGAAATTGCTTCATGTTGGATTTCTCTCTCTGATTTTCTTCCTTGCATCTCTTGATTGTCTTGGAAACCTATTTCCAAGGGTTGCACAAATTTCTCCCTCATTCTTAGCTTGCTTCAATGATCAAAAAGCTACCAAAAGCACCAAAACTAGCTAAAAATTGATTAGAAACATTTGTAAGGGTCCTTAACATGCCAATTGAGCTAAAAAGTATTAATTACCACTCAAAATTGTTTAAAAGAGTTTATAACAAGCTATAAAAGAGCACTTTTTAAGTAGTAATCACTCCCCCCAATCGACATATTGCTAGTCCCTTAGCAATGAAAGAGAGAAAAAGAAAAATAAACAGTAATATAATTTACAAAATCATGTTGATCACTCCAAAAAATTTTCAAGTGGCATGATATAGAGCATACTCTCTTATGGAACATCAAAGAAGCAAAACCCAACCTTCAACAATAGTCATCAAATCTCTTGCCTAATTACAATGTATAAAGAGTAGGCATTATGCAAATTTAAGGATCAAAGGAATTTCCACTCCCAAAGGGCCAAACTTTACTCTTCCACAAAAATCTAAGTGTTATTTATTAGTTTCCGAAGATAGTATGTCGAAGTATACACTCCCCCCAACCTAGTTCTTTCTCAAATCTTAGCAAACTAATCAACCTCCAATGGGCTAAGAATGCACCTATTTTATTTCACAATTTTTTTCATTGTAGGAGTGCAATGCTAAAGGTATTGTTTTCTAAAGTGTCCATGTAGCGGGGATCCATCGATGACTCCCAACCAATCAAGGTTTAGGGCATCATGCTTTAAGGATCTTTTGACCACTAACTCAGATTTTACCTCGAAATTTTGAAATTGAAATTTAATACCCAAGCACCTACAATATGTTACTCTCCACCTATTCACCCTTGTAACGAGCATTGAGGTATGTGACTCCCAACTAATAAAGGCTTAGGGCACCGGGTTTTAAAGATTTTCACTATATACCCCTCGGACCTTGATCGGGTTTTAAGGTAAGTGCAACACTTTGTTATTTTTCTCCTTTGTTTTTTTCAAAGGCTCATTGGCCTTTTATTAGGTGTCCCGACACTATTAAAACGAGGTCGAAGGTACCAAGTCTAAATTTTCCTAAGTTCAGGGGGTGAGATAGTTTTTCATCTTATAAACGGAATCTAATATGCACAGTGTGTGGTAAGATTAAAGTGGAAGAAATAAGGTTGAATTCAATAGGAGTTTCAATAAGCATAATATGACTCTAATATTCAATTAAAAAGATAAGAACTCAATTTCTCACATTTCATTTTGAGAAAATTTCCTTAATAACCATGGAAAGTAGAGTAAAAATTTTTCAAATTAAGCAAAAAGTACTAAATTAACAAAATAACTTAGCATTATTAACAATACTTACTTCCTCAATTCTCCCCCCAACCAAGATCAACATGGTCCTCAATGTGTCAAGATCGATTGAAAATATAGGGAGGAAGTGGTACCTCTTGAGTGACATGGAGTATGAGTCGTATAGGAGAAACCACATGAGTCTACAAAAAAAAAAAAAAAAAACAATCATGAGAAGAGGAAATAGATAAATGCTAAGTATAACTAAAAATGATGTCTATATATTACTATGAGAAAGTATAATATGAAATATGATCAGGTGATGCATTGAATCCTAGAATATAAAGTATCAAAATAAGGACAAATGTCTAATAATATAATATGGAAATACAATAGGATAAAGAGCTATGATCAAGTAGCGGGGGCCTCTGGTGGAGATGATGCACCCTTAGGTGGAGCGTCGCAAGGTGGCAGAGGGATTTTCAAGAAGCAGATGGGTTTGCACACAATGACTTTTAGGTTTCACAAGGTTGCAAAATGGATTTTGAGTTGCGAACTGAGTTCGCAACCTCTTTCAAATTCTGCAAGGCAAAACGGGTTTGTGAATTTTTGGCAACCTTTGCAAAATTTTCACAAGCCGCAAATTGCTCTGTTTTTCCTCTGTTTTGGAATTCCCCTGCATTTGATCATAAAAAAAAAACTAAGTTAAATCAAACCAAAATGAAATTAAAGTAAGAAATCAAAATCAAAGCAATTCAAAAATAAAACAAAAAGATATGGACTAGCTAGTCTTTAGAAAGAGTAAGTCCATAAAAAAATTGGTCCTGTTTCAGCTTGTCTTCTACCCGGTATGCATATTTCATCTTTGGAGGTAGCAGGTTAAGAATAAGCTTTGGGGGCTCCTCCTTATCATGTCTCAGTATCTCTACCTCATTGAGTAAGGGCTGCATTTCTTTTCTTCTCATCCAAGAGGACAGAGTAGCAAGATTCTCTAAGGGTTCAGGTAACCCTTCATCATGCTTTGGCTTGAATGTGGGCTGATCAACCATAACTACTTTAACTTTCCTCACCATTGAAGTTTCTCCCTTTTTAGCCTCCAGTTTATGGATACCCTTGGGATTTTGATAAGGTTGAGAAGGAAAGTTTCCTTTTTCTTGCTTCGTGTTGAGGTTGATAAGCCGTCTTTTGAGATAGATCATTGTGCTTCCCATCCATCCTTCTGTCTCGATTCGCCATTTCTTGCCTGATCTGAGCATTTTCTTGCTTGATATGAACATTTTCTTGCATGAATTGATCATTGATGGATTTTTGGTCTGCTACAAAGTCTCCCACGACCTTGTTAAGATTCATAATGGCTTGTTCAAGACTTGAGGCTTGCAGGGGTGCTTGGCCAGGTTACATGTACTAATATAGCTGTGGTTTCCAAGAGAAATTTGGATGATTCCTACAATTTGAATTGTAGGTGTTGTGATCACCAAATATCTCTCTTGTTGTTGAAAATATAGGGCACTCTTCTACCAAGTGCTCAAAAGATAGACAAATGGCACACAGCATACCAAACATCTCCCTCGTTGTTGGAATGATAAGACACTCCTCCACCAAGTGCTCAAAAGATAGACAAATGGAACAAGGGATAGCTTGCACTGGTTTCTCAAAAATGGCATGCACTTTTTGTATCTCCCTCATTTCTAGCTTCTCTAACCTTCTTTCCATAGCTGCAGGTTCTGCTTTCATATCGAAGTCTTCGTTCAAAGTATACATCCCAACCTTAGCATTAGGTTGAGACTTCATTCTGCCCACTTCTCTGGCATTCGGCTCATCCCATTCTCTTGAAACTTCAGCTACATAACTCAAGAAATTCATGGCTTTCCTTACTATCTCATATCCAACAGGGCATGCACAACTAGTAATAACTAAAACAAAAACAAAGAAAAAAAAAGAAAAAAAAATTCTAGAAAGAAAAAATTAAGGTTAACTAAAAACTAAATAAAAGATAAACTAAAAATAGAAACAAATAAAAAGAGTTAGTAAAAGAAAATAAAAATCACCAAACTTGTGATGAAGATCACAAGTGTTCTGGAAAAGTTATATCACTATGAAGTGGCACCATCCCTGACAATGGTGCCATTTAATTCATCCCCAATCAGTGTTCCTTTGATTCAGTCGTCAGATGGGAGTTATCAACAAAATTTATAAACCTATTTCACCATATACTAGGGTAGCATAGCTAGCAGAGCATAGTGGTTATAGGATCGTTCACTATGATGGGTTTTCATTTCACACATGATATTAGTTTAAAGAATTGGATTGGTGTTTTTTCTTTTATAAGTTAGCCTGAAAAGAAAACATAATGATGGTTGAAAAAGGTTTGGTTTTAAGCTAACCAAAAATAGTAACTAAGATTAATTACAAAGGAAAGGTTTCTTGGAGTTTCAGGTCACTAGGTTCAAGCCCCTTATACAAAAGAGGAGATTCTAGATTTTTTCCTCGCAGTGGGGATTTAACCTATAGTTATCCTCCCAACCAGTGTGTTACAGTTGCTTCCCATTAATGGTTTCAACACTAAATCCCTCTCACTGATACATCTTGCAATGGCTCGTACCTCTCACCTAGCATTTACCATTCAAGGTGATCCTTAACCTTGGATTACCCTTCAAAAGCTTGTAGGAGATAACTAATGGATGTCTCCGGGGAGTCCAAAAGCTTACCAAGTGTTGGTTATTCTAAGTAATCCTACCTTTAAACCACCTCCCAGAGGCTCGCAAGAGATAACTAATGGATCTCTATGGATTGAGTCTAAAAAGCTTACCAAGTGTTAGCCCAGGTGATTATAAGGGATTTTAAGTTAACTAAAAATATAAAAACCATTACCGGATCACAACCTTCTCTTCATTAAAAACTGAAACAAGGAAAAATCCTACCTTTGTATCTGGGTCCCTTACCTAGCTTCCTTTAATCCAAGAAACAAAAAGAGCCTAGCCACTCATCCTCGAGGCCTCCGAGGATGTTTGGATAAAACGAAAATGAAAACAAAAATATGAAGGAAAAGCAGAGCAAGTGCTCTGTAGATATATTTCTTACTATCCTCTTCCGTCGATTACATTCCATTTTTTTTACATGATATCAGAGATATATATAGAAGATATTTTCTAAGAAATATCCAGAGAGATATTTTTATCCTCCCTTTAGATATCCAAAATATCCCATAAATATCTTTAGCTGATTACAAGGAGGAAATAGGTAATTACACAAAATATCTTGAGAAAAAATCTAACTGAGTCGGTGCGCAAATATCTAAAGATTACATGAAGATTTTGCAAGTCAGATAAGGAGTTACGAAAATTTCGCATGTGGATTTGGCTGGTGCGAAAATTTTCGCATTTGGAATTGCTGGTGCGAAAATTTTCGCATCACAGAAAGGTGATGCGAAATTCATTTTCAGCTTGGTGCAGTTGCCTTCAAATGGCCATAACTTCTTCATTTTAGCTCTGATTTGCACACCATTTGAAGCATTGGACTCCTGATTTCCTAAGCTTAGAAATGATATATAGTATGTATACAATGGACTCCAGGAAGTGCTCTAAAGTTTCCTTGCAGCTGCTGTCCTTTTGAATTTCGCATAGCATGCGAAGATTTCGCAATGCCATGCGAAATTGCTTCATGTTGGATTTCTCTCTCTGATTTTCTTCCTTGCACCTCTTGATTGTCTTGGAAACCTATTTCCAAGGGTTGCACAAATTTCTCCCTCATTCTTGGCTTGCTTCAATGATAAAAAAGCTATCAAAAAACACCAAAATTAGCCAGAAATTGATTAGAAACATTTGTAAGGGTCCTTAACATGGAAATTGAGTTAAAAGGTATTAATTACTACTAAAAAGTGTTTAAAAGAGTTTATAACAAGCTATAAAAGAGCACTTTTTGAGTAGTAATCATCCACAACCCTGACCTATTCATAGCATCTAGAGGCTTTAGCTTATGATGCAGAATCATTCATATCATCCACATCCTAGAATGGTTCATTACATTTAAAGGCTTAAGCTCATGGGATCCTGATTTGTTCATATCATTTACAAATCTGAGTTTTTCATAGCTTGTAGAGCACTGAACTCATGATGAGGAGTCTTTCATGTCAACCACAGCGTTGAGATGTTTATAGTATCTAGAGGCCTGATCTCATGACCCGATGTTGTTGATGTCATTTGGAGCCTTGAGTTTTTCATAGGATCTAGAGCCCTTAGCTCATGATCGACAATCATTCATGCCAACCACAACCTAGAGCTATTCATAGCATTTTGAGCCTTAAGTTCACTTCTCCGAGTCGTTCATATCATCCACAACCCTAAGTTTTTCATAGCATTAAGAGCTCTAAGCACTTCGTAGCATCCAAAGCCCTAAGCTCACAACCCGGAGTAGCTCATCACATCCACACCCCTGAGTAGTTCATAGAATCTAAAGCCCTATGTTCGCGACCTAGAGTCGTTCATGTCATCCATGACCTTAAGCTATTCATAGCACCAGTGGGTTGAGCTCATGACTTAGAATTGTTCATGTCATCTATATCCCAAAGCAGTTCATAGCATCTAGAGGCTTGAGCTCATGAGATCCTAAATCATTTATTCATGTACAACTCTGAGTTGTTCATAACTTCTAGAGTGGTGAGCTCACGACCTAGAGTCTTACATGTCAACGATAACCTTGAGGTGTTCAAACTATCTTGAGGCCTAAGCTCACTTCCTAGTGTCGTTCATGTCATCCACAACCCTGAGTTTCTCATAGCATACAATGGCTTGAGCTCATGATGCAAAATCTTGAATATCATCTACCCCCCTGAGGGATTCATAGCAGTTAAAGGCCCAAGCTTATGGGATTTTGAGTCATTCTTATCATCCACAACTCTTAGTTGTTCATAAAATCTAAGGCCCTAAGCTTATGGGATGATAAGTCGTTCATATCATTCAAAACTGTAAATTATTCATAGCATCTAGAGGCCCGAGCTGATGACTTGGAGTAGCGTATGTCATCCACAACCCTAAGGTGTTCATAGAATCCGAAGCATTGCTCTTTTTGTGACATCCAAAGCCCAGAGCTCATGACCTAGAGTAGCTCATCCAATCTACACCCCTAATAATTTGATGGTATTTAAAGCCCTAAGCTTACAACTCAGAGTCATTCATGTTAACCATGACTTTTAGCTATTCGTAATATCTAGATCCTTAAGCTCGTGACGCGATGTCGTTCATGTCATCTAGAGCCCTGAGTTGTTCATAACATTTAGAAGCTTCAACTCATAACCTGAGTCTTTCATGTCAACCAAAACCCTGAATTGTTTGTAGTATCTAGAGCACTGAGCTCATAACCCGGTGTAGTTCATGTCATCCACAGACCTAAGTGGTTCATAACATATAGAGGCTTGAGCTTATGACATAGAATCTTTCATGTCATCCACAACCTTGATCGATTCATTGCATCTAGAGCCCTAAGCTCATGACCGAAAGACTTTCACATCATCAATAAGCATGATCTGTTCATAGCATCTAAGGCCTTGAGCTCACAACCCAGAGTCGTTAATGTCAACCACAACTCAAAGTTGTTCATAACATCTAAAGCCCTGAGCTCACAACCTAGAGGAGCTCATGTCATCCACAACCCTGAGATAGCATCTAGAGCCTTGAGCTCATGACTCAGAGTAGATCATGTCATACACAACCTTGAGTTGTTCATAGCATTAAGATCCCTAACCTCATGACCCGGAGTTGTTCATGTCAACCACAACCTAGAGCTATTCATAGCATCTAGTGCCTTGAGCTCACAATCTAAAGTAGCTCATGTCATTCATAACATTGAGTTACTAATAACATCTAAAGCCCTAAGCTCACCACCCGGAGTCATTCATGTCAACCCCAACCCAAAGCTATTTATAGCATCTAGAGCCCTCAACTCATGTATCGGAGTCGTTCATGTGAACCATAGCCTAGAGCTGTTTATAACATCTGGAGCCTTTAGCTCACAACCAACAGTCATTCATGTCATCAACAACCTTGAGTTGTTCAAAGCATTTAGAGCCCTGATCTCATAACTTGGAGACTTTCATGTCATCAATAGCCTTGAGTTATTCATAGCATTTAAAGCCTTAAGATCACGACCCAAATTCATTGATGTCACTACAACCCAAAGCTGTATATAACATATAGAGCCTTGAACTCACGACCCAGAGGAGTGTATGTAATCCATAACCCTAGGTTGTTCATAGCATTTAGAATTGTGAGCTCACGATCTAGAGTAGTTTATGTCATCCATAACCCTAAGCTATTCATAGCATCAAGAGCCTTGAGCTCAGAACCCGTAGTCTTTTATGTCATCAACAACCCTGAGTTATTCTTAGCATTAAGAACCCTAAGCTAACAACCCAAAGTCGTTCATGTAAACCACAACCCAAAGCTGTTGATACTAACTAGTGCCCTAATCTAACAAACCAAAGTAACTCATGTCATCCACAACCCTGAGCTATTAATAGTATCTAGAGCCATGAGCTCATGACGTGGAGTTGTTCATAATAACCACATCCTAAAGCTATTCATAGCATCTAGAGCCTTGAGCTTATGACCTAGAGTCATTCATATCAACCACAACCCAGAGTAGTCTATAGCATTTAGAGCACTAAGCTCATGACCTAGAGTCATTCATGTAAACCATAGCCTAGAGTTGTTCATTGCATCTAGGGCCTTGAGCTCATGACCTAGAGTCATCCATGTCATCCACAACCCTGAGCTGCTCATAGATTATAGAGCCCTGTGCTCACGACCTGGAGTCTTTCATGTCATCGATAACCCTAAGTTGTTTGTAGCACTTGGAGCTAAGAGCTCATACCTCAGAGTCATTCATGTCAACTATAGCCTAGAGTTGTTCATGGCATCTAAAACCTTGAGCTCATGACCGAACTGTTCATTGACAATCCTAAGTTATTCATAGCATCTAAAGTCTTGACCTCAGGACTTAGAGTCGTTCATGTCAACCACAACCCTAAGATGTTTACAGCATCTATAGCCCTTAGCTCATGACCTTAAGTCATTCATGTCATCCAAAACCATAACATGTTCAGAACATTTAGAGCCTTGGGCTCACCACTGGAGGAGCTCATGTCATCCACAACATTGATTTTTTCATAACATTTAAACCCCTAAGCTCATAACCTAGAGTAGCTCATGTCATTCACAACCCTAAGCTGTTTATAGCATCAAGAACCCTAAGCTTACGACCTATAGTATTTTATGTCATCGATAGCCCTGAGCTATTCATAGCATCTAGAGCCTTGAGCTCACGACCAAGAGTTGTTCATGTCAACCATAACCTTGAGTTGTTCATAGTATCTAGAGCCTTAAGCTCACAACCCAGAGTCGTTCATGTCAACCACAACCTAGCATTGTTCATTGCATTTAGAGCCTTGAGCTCATGACCCAGTGTAGCCCATGTTATCCACATCCTTTAGCCATTTTTTGCATATAGAGTCCTCAACTCATGACCTAGAGTCATTCATATCAACCACAATCCAGTTTTGTTCATATCATCTAAAGCCCTGACCTCACGACCTAAAGTCTTTCATGTCACCCATATCCCTGAGCTATTCGTAGCATCTAGAGCTCAGAGCTCATGACATAAAGTTGTTCATGTCAACCAAAACCCAATGTTGTTCATGGCATCTAGAGCCCTAAGCTCATGACCTAAAGTAGCCCATGTTATCCATAATCCTCAACTGTTCATAGCAACTAGTGCCCTAATCTCATGACCTAGGGTTGTTCATGTCAACCATAGCTCTAAGTTGTTCATAATATCTGGAGCCTTAATCTCATCCCATAGTCTTTCATGTCATTGATAACCTTGATTTATTTCTAACATTAGGAGCCTTAAGCTCACGACTTAGAGTCTTTCATGTCAATCACCGCCCAAAGTTCTTCATAGCATCTAGAGCCCTGAGCTCACGACCTAGAGTAGCTCATGTTAGCGATAGCCTTGAGCTATTAATAGCATCTAGAGCCCTAAGCCCACGACCTAGAGTCATTTATGTTAATCACAACCTAGAGTTATTCATAGCACCTATAGCCTTGAGTTTAAGACTTAGAGCGACTGATGTCATCCACAACCTTAAGCTATTCATAGGATCTGGAGCTTTGAGCTCCCAATCCGGAGTCTTTCATGTCAACCATAACCTAGAGTTGTTCATTGCATCTAGGGCTTTAAGCTCACGACCCAGTGTCATACGTGTCCTTAAGACCCGTGACCTATTCATATAATCTAGAGCTTGAGCTCATAACCTAGAGTCTTTCATGTCATGGACATCCCTGAACTGTTCATATCGTCTAGAGCTTTAAGCTCATAACTCGAAATTGTTCATGTAAACCACATCCCAACGATGTTCATAGCATTTAGAGCCTTGAGCTAATGATCCAAAGTATCCCATGTTATCCATATCTCTGAGCCATTCTAAGCATATAGAGCCTTGAGCTCATAACCCGAAGTCATTCATCTCAACCATAACCCATAGCTATTCATTAAATCTAGAGCACTTACCTCATGACCCAAAGTCGTTCATGTCATCCATAGCCCTAACTTGTTCATAGCATCTAGAACCTTGACCTCATGACATGAAGTCGCTCATGTCAACCACAACCCAGTGTTGTTCATAGCATCTAGAGTCCTTAGCTCATGACCTAGAGTATCCCATGTTATTCATAGCCCTTAGTTGTTTATAGCAACTAGAGCCTTGAGCTCATGACCTAGAGTAGTTCGTGTCAACCACAACCTTAAGTAGTTCATAGTATCTACAGTCCTGAGCTCATGACCTATAGTTTTCATGACATTGACAACTCTGAGTTGTACATAGCATCAGAAGACCTGAGCTCACAACCTGGAGTAGTTCTTGTCAACCAAAGCCCAAAGTTGTTCATAATATCTAGAGCCTTGAGCTCACAGCCTAGAGTACCTCATGTCATCCACAACCTTGAGCTATTAATAGCATCTAAAGCCCTAAGCTCATGACCCTGAGTCATTCATGTCAACCATAGCCTAGAGCTATTCATAACATTTAAAGCAATGAACTCATGACTCAGAGTCTTTCATGTCAACCACAACCCAGAGTTATTCATTGCATCTAGAGCCTAGAGCTTAGGACTAAGAGTTGTTTATGTCTTTCACAACCTTGACTTGTTTATACAATCTAGAGCCCTGTGCTCACAACCCTAAGTCTTTCATGTCATAAAACCTTGAGTTGTTCATAGCATCTAGAGCTATGAACTCATGACTGGGAGTCGTTCATGTTAACCATAGCCTAGAGCTTTTCATAGCATCTAAAGCCTTAAGCTCACCACCCAAAGTGGTTCATATCATTGATATCCCTAAGCTATTCATAGCATCTAGAGCCATGAGCTCATGACTTAGAGTCTTTCATGTCAACCACAACCTAGAGGTGTTCACTAAATCTAAGGCCTAGAGCTGACAACCGAGAGTCATTCATGTCATCCACAACCCTAACCTGTTCATAGAATCTAGAGCCTTAAGCTCACAACCCATAGTCTTTCATGTCATTGACAACCTTGAGTTGTTCAAAGCATCTAGAGCCTTGAGCTTATGATCCATAGTCATTCATGTCAACCACAGCCAAAAGTTTTTCATAGCCTATAAAGCCCTGAGCTCACGATCTAGAGTGGTTTATGTCATTGACAACCCTGAGCTGTTCATAGCATCTAAAGCCCTCAGCTCAAAACCCGGAGTCGTTAATGTCAACCAAAACTTAGAGTTGTTAATAACATTAGGGCCCTAAGCTCCTGACCTAGAGTCGTTCATGTCATCCATAACCTTATGTAGCTAATATAATCTAAAGCCCTGAGCTCACGACCTAGAGTCTTTTGTGTCATCAAGAACCTTGAGTTGCTCATAGCACCTAAAATCCTAAGCTCATCCCCTGGAGTCGTTCATGTCAACCACATCCCAAAGTAGTTCATAGAAACTAAAGCCCTAAGCCCACGACCCAAAGTGGCACATGTCATCGATGACCCTGAGCTGTTCATACCATCTCAAGCCTTAAGCTCATGATCCGGAGTTGTTCGTGTCAACCACAACCCTGAGATGTTCATAGTATATATAGCCTTTAGTTCATGACCCAAAGTCATTCATGTCATCCACAATCCTGACTTGTTCATAGCATTTAGGGACCTCAATTCAAGACCAAAAGGAGCTCATGTCATCCATAGGCCTAAGCTATTCATAGCATTTTAAGCCTTAAGTTCACGACCTATAGTAGCTCATGTCATCCATAGCCCTAAGTTGTTCATAGCACCAAGATCCCTGAGCTCATGACCTATAGTCATTTATTTCATTGACAGCCCTGAGCTCTTCATAGCATCAAGAGCCCTCGGCTCACGACCCGAAGTCGTTCATGTCAACCATAGCCAAGAGCTTTTGATAACATCTAGTGCCTTGAGCTCACGAATAAGAGTAGCTCATGTCATCCATAGCCCTAAGCTTTTGATAGCATCCAAAGTCATGAGCTTACAACTTAGAGTTGTTTATATCAACCACAACCTAGTGTTATTCATAACATCTAGAGCCCTAAGCTCAAGACCCAGAGTGGCTCATGTCATTAATAGCCTTGAGTCGTTCATAACATCTAAAGCCCTGAATGCACGACCTAAACTGATTACTACTCAAAAAGTGCTATTTTATAGTTGGTAATTAACTCTTTTAAACACTTTTGAGTAGTAGTTATTACCTTTTAATCAATTATTGCAATTGTTTCTAATCAAAATATGTTAAGTTTTGGTGTTTTTGATAACTTTTTGATCACCAAAGCAATCCAAGATTGAGTGAGAGCTCTATAAAATCCATGGAAAAGCAAATGGAATCTTATTTACATGAAGAATCCAAGCTTTGGAGCTTTGTAGTCCTTTTCCAAAAGCAAATCAAGAATGAAAGGAGGAAAAACAGAGAGAGGAATCTAACATGAAGAAATCCAAGAGGATAGAAACTATAGGACACATTTTGAGCACTTCTTAGAGTTCATATTATGAATACGATATGTCGTTTCAAAGCTTGGGAAGTCAAGAGTCCAACACTTCAAACGGTGTGTAAATCAGAGCTGAAATGAAGACGTTATAGCCATTGGAAGAAAACCGCACCAAGATAAAAGACAATTTCGCAAGCTACAAAATCACAAAATTCAAGTTGCAGAATCAACCTTTTCTTGCGAAATGGACACTTTCAGCTTGCAAAATTTTCACAGGTCATGATGCAACTTGCAAAATCCACATGTGTGCTCTCAGATATTTGCGACCGACTCTTTTAGATTTTTTTCTTTAGATATTTGTTGTTTAAATCCCTATTTTCTCCTTGTAATCCACCAATCATAGGATTCCTTAGTTAGGAAGCAAGAATAAAGGGTGAAAAACCTTTCTATATAATCTATTGTAATAGATATCTCAAGAGTTTGTTCTCATAAACCAACTTTTGTATAGTTTTGAAGAAAGTAATACACAGAGCTTTGCTTTGCCTTACCTACTGATATTGATTGTATTTTTTTCTCATTAGCCAAACAAGCTCTGAGGATGTTTCCTCAGAGAATGAGTGGCTAGACTTTTTGTCTCTTAGAGTTAAGGAAGCTGGGTAAGGTGTCGAATGCAAAAATTGGAAGTTCTATTGTTTCGACTTTTAATGAAGAGAAAGTGTGACCCGTTAATGGTTTCTATGTTTTTGGTTAACTTAAAACGCCTTAAAATCACTTGGGTCAACACTTGGCAAGGCAAGTGGTCTCCGTCCATTGAGATACACTAGTTTATCTCTTGCGAGCCTTTGGGAGGTGGTTTAAAGGTAAGATTTTCTAGAACAGCCAACACTTGGTAAGCTTTTAGACTCCAAGGAGACATCCATAAGTTATCTCTTGTGAGCTTTTGACGGATAATCCAAGGTTAAGAATCACCTTGAAAGGCCAATACTAGGTGAGAGGTATGAACCATTGCAAGATGATTTCATGATAGGGAATTAGTGTTTGAATCCATAAAAGGGAAGCATCTGTACCACACCGATTCAGGAAATAACTATATGTTAAATCCCCAATGCGAGGAAAAGATTCAAGTGACCGGAACTCCCTTTTTGTATAAGGAACCTGAACCTAGTGATCTAAAGCTCCAAGAAGCACTTTTCTTTGTAAGTAATTTCCGTTACTTTATTATTGGTTTCACTTAAAAACCAACCTTTTCAAACATCTTTATGTTTTCTTTTAAAGCTAACCTTGAAAGGAAAAAGCACCAATTTAGCTTTGAATTAATATCAGTTGTAATTTGAAGACCCATCCCAGTGAACGATCCTAGAGCCACTATGCTATGCTAGCTGAGGCTATCCTAGTACATGGTGAAATAGGTTTATAAATTTTGTTGATTACTCCCGTCTGAGGACCGAAATCAAGGTACACCACTTGATTGAACACCAATCAACAGGACATACACCAGCTGGGCACGAATCATAAACTCGTTCATATCAACCACAACCTTAATGTGTTATAGTATCTGTAGCCCTTAGCTCAAAACCCTAAGTCATTCATGTCATCCATAACCCTAAGCTCATGATTCAGAGTCTTTCATGTCATTAACAGCCCTGAGTTGTTAACATCTATGGTCTAAATCTCACGACTCAAACTCATTCATGTCAACCATTGCTAAGAGCTGCTTATAGCAGATAGAGCCCTGACCTGACGAGTTAGAGTCGGTCATGTAAACCACCACCCAAAGTTGTTCACAAAATCTAGGGCCCTAAACTCATGAAACAGAGTCGTTCATGTCAACCACAACCCAACATTATTTATAGCATTTAGAGTCATGACCTCACGACCTAGAGTAGCCCATGTTATGCACAACCCTGAGCAATTCATGGCATCTAAAGCCTTGAGCTCATGATCCAGAGTCATTCATGTCAAACACGACCCTGAGCTATTCATAGTATCTAGAGCCTTAAGCTCACAACCTATAGTCTTTTATGTTATTGACAATCTTAAGCTGTTAATAGCATTTAGAGCCCTAAGCTCACAACCAGGAGTCATAAATGTCAACCACAACCGATCACTGTTCATAACATTTTGAGTCTTAAGCTCATAAATCAGAGTAGCTGATGTTATCCACATCTCTGAGTCATTCCTTGAATCTGGAGTCCTCATCTCATGACCTGGAGTCGTTCATGTCAACCACAACCCATAGCTATTCATAGCAGCTAGAGCCCTGACCTCATGACCTAAAGTCTTTCGATCCATCAATAGCCTTGAGTTGTTCATAACATTTAGAGACTTAAGTTCATGACATAGAGTCGTTCATGTCAACCACAACCTAATGTTATTCATTGCATCTAGAGTCCTAAGCTCACGACCCAGAGTAACCCGTGTTATCCATAGCCCTCAACTATTTATAACAACAAGTCCCTTGAGCTCATGACCAAGAGTTGTTCATGTGAACTATAACTTTGAGTTATTCATAGTATCTAGAGCCTTGAGCTCATGACCCATAATCTTTCATGTCATCGACAACCCTAAGTTCTTCATAGCATCAAGAGTCCTGAGCTCATGACCCGGAGTCGTTCATGTCAACCATAACCTAGAGTTGTTCATAGCATTTTGAGCCTTGAGCTCACAAGCAAGAGAATCTCATTTCATCCTTAGCCTTGAGCTGTTAATAGCATATAGATCACTGAGCTCATGACCTAGAGTCATTCATGTCAACCAAAACCTAGAGCCACTCATAGCATCTAGAGCCTTGAACACAAGACCCAGAATGACTGATGTCATCAATAACCCTGAGTGCTCATAGCATCTAAAGCTATGAGCTGATGACCTAGAATCTTTTATGTGATTGACAACCCTAAGCTGTTCACAACAACTAGAGCTCTAAGTTCACGACCCCGAGTCATTCATGTCAACCACAACTTAAATCTATTCATAACATTTAAAGCCTTGAGCTTATGATCCAAATTAGCTCATGTCATCGACAACCTTGAGTTGTTCATAGCATTTAAAGCCATGAGCTCAAGGCTAAGAGTCGTTTATGCCTACCACAACCCAAAGCTATTCATATCATCTTGTGCCTTGAGATCATGAACTAGAGTAGCTCATGTGATCCACATCCTTAAGTTGTTAATAGCATCTAGAACCCTAAGCTCACAATCCAATGTTGTTCGTAGCATTTAGAGCCATGAGCTCACGACCCGTAGTCGTTCATTTTAACCACAGTGTAAAGCTATTCATAGAATCTAGATCCTTAACCTCACAACATGAAGTCATTCATGTGTACTACAACCCAATGTTGTTCATAGGATTTAAATCCCTTAGCTAACAACCAAGAGTATCCCATGTTATCCACAACCCTTAGCTATTCATAGCAACTAGAGCCCTGAGCTCATGATCGAGAGTCGTTCATGTCAACCATAACCCTGAGTTGTTCATATTATCTATAGCACTAAGCTCACAATCCATAGTCTTTCATGTCATTGACAACTTTAAGTTGTTCATAGCATTCAAGAGCCCTAAGCTCACGAACTAGACTCGTTCGTGTCAACCATAGCCCAAATTTGTTCATAGCCTTTAGAGCCCTAAGCTCATAACCTAAAGTACCTCATGTCTTCCACAACCCTGAGCTATTAATAGCATCTAGAGCCTAGAGCTCATGACTTAGAGTCGTTCATGTCAACCATAACCCAGAGTTGTTCATAGCATTTAGAGCCCTGGGCTCAAGACCTAGAGTGGTTAATGTCATCCATATCTTTGAGTTGTTCAAAGCATCCAGATCCATGAGCTCATAACTTAGAGTCTTTCATACTAACCACAACCTAGAGTTGTTCATTGCATCTAGGGCTCTGAGCTCACGATCTAGATTCGTTCAAGTCATCTACAACTCTGAGCTCTTCATAGCATCTAGAGCCCTAAGCTCATGACATAGAGTCATTCATGTCAACCATAACCCAACATTGTTCATAGCATCCAGAGCCTTAAGCTCACAACCAAGAGTATTCCACGTTATCCATAGCCCTTAGTTGTTCATAGCAACTAGAGCCTTGAGCTCATGATCAAGAGTCATTCATGTCAACCACAATCCTGAGTTGTTCATAGTATCTACAATGTTGAGCTCATAACCCATAGTCTTTCATGTCATTGAAAACTTTAAGTTGTTCGTAGCATCAAGAGCCTTGAGCTCATGACCTAGAGTCGTTCATGTCAACCATAGCCCAAATATGTTCATAGCATCTAGAGCCTTGAGCTCACGACCTAGAGAATCTCATATCTTTCACAACCCTGAGCTATTAATAGCATCTAGAGCTTGGAGCTCATGACTCAAAGTCATTCATGTCAACCACAACCCAAAGCTATTTATAGCATTGAGAGCCTTGAGCTTAAGACCCAGAGTGGCTAATGTCATCTATAGCCCTGAGTTGTTCATAGCATCTAGAGCCATGAGCTCACAACTCGGAGTCTTTCATGCCAACCATAGTCTACATCTATTCATTGCATCTAGGGCCCTAAGCTCACGACTTAGAGTCATTCATGTCATCCACAACTCTGAGTTATTCATAGATTCTTGAGCCTTGAGTTCATGACCCAGAGTCGTTCATCTCAATCATAGCCTAAATATGTGTATACCATCTAGAGCCCTAAGCTCATGACTTAGAGTACCTTATGTCTTCCACAACCCTGTGCTATTAATAGTATGTAGAGCATAGAGCTCGTAACTCAGAGTCGTTCATTTCAATCACAACCTAGAGTTGTTCATAGCATTTAAAGCCCTTAGCTTAAGACCTAGAGTGGCTAATGTCATCCATAGCCCTAAGTTATTCATAGCATATAGAGCCATGAGCTCACAACTCGGAGTCCTTCATGCCAACCATAGCCTAGAGTTTTTTATTGCATCTAAGGCCCTATGCCCAGACCCAAAGTCGTTCATGTCATCAACAACTCTGAGTTGTTTATAGCATCTAGAGCCTTGATCTCATAACACAGATTCATTCATGTCAACCACAGCCTAACGTTGTTCATATTAATTAGAGTCGTGAGCTCACAACCAAGAGTTTCTCATGTTATCCACAACCCTTAGTTGTTCATAGCAACTAGAGCCTTGAGCTGACAATCGAGAGTCGTTCATGTTAGCCATAACCCTGTGTTTCTCATAGTATCTACAATGCTTGCCCCATAACCCATAGTTCTTCATGTCATTGACAACTCTAAATTATTCATAGCATCAAGAGCCCTGAGCTCACGACCTAGAGTACCTCATGTCTTCCACAACCCTAAGCTATTAATAGCATCTAGAGCCTAGAGCTCATGACTCAGAGTCATTCATGTCAACCACAACCTAAAGCTATTCATTGCATTTAAAGCCCTGAGCTCAAGACCTATAGTGGCTGATTACTGATTCGTTCCCAATTGGTGTATCAGCTGATTCATGTCCTCTCAATGGTCCCCAACAATGGTGCCATTTGATTCGTGTACAGCTAGTGTCCCTTGATTTTGGTCGTTAGACGGGAGTAATCAACAAAATTTATAACCTATTACACCATGTACTAGGATAGCCTCAGCTAGCATAGCATAGTGGCTCTAAGGTCGTTCACTGGGATGGGTTTTCACTTCACAATTGATATTAATTCAAAGATGAATTGGTGCTTTTTCATTTCAAGGTTAGCTTTAAAAGAAAACATAATCTTTGGTTGAAAAGTTTGGTTTTAAGCTAACCAAAAATAGTAACTGATTTTAACTACAAAGAAAAGTGTTTCTTGGAGTTTCAGATCATTAGGCTCAGATTCCTTATATAAAAAGGGAGTTCCGGTCACTTGTTTCTTTTCCTCGCATTGGGGATTTAACATATAGTTATTTCCTGAATCGGTGTGGTATAGATGCTTCCCCTTAATGGGTTCAAACACTAAATCCCTCTCACTAATTCATCTTGCAATGGCTTGTGCCTCTCACCTAGCATTTGCCATTCAAGGTGATCCTTAACCTTGGATTACCCGTCAAAAGCTCGCAAGAGATAACTAATGGATGTCTCCTTGGAGTCCAAAAGCTTACCAAGTGTTGGCTATTCTAGAAAATCCTACCTTTAAACCACCTCTCAAAGGCTCGCAAGAGGTAAACTAGTGCATCTCAATGGATGGAGATCACTTGCCTTACCAAGTGTTGGCCCAAGTGATTTAAAAGCATTGTAAGTTAACTAAAAAGATAAAAACCATTAACGGGTCACACTTTCTCTTCATTAAAAACTGAAACAACAAAACTTCCAATTTTGCATTCAGAAACTTACCCGGCTTTCTTCACTCCAAGAGATAAAGAGCCTAGCCACTCATCCTCTGAGGAAACATCCTCAGAGTTTGTTTGGCTAGAAATAAAAATAACGAGAAAACAAAAATATGAAGGAAAAACAGAGCAAATGCTCTGTAAAATATATTTCTTAATATGATTCTCCTCTCATCGGATTACATATATTACAAGATATATGATATATTACAAGATTGATTTCTTTACATTGGTTCAAAGATATATATATATAGAGAAGATATTTTCTAAGAAATATGCCAATAATATCTTTGACTGATTACAAGGAGAAAATAGAAATTTACACAAAATATCTTGAGAAAAAATCTAACTGAGTCGGTTGCAAATATCTGAGATTGCACATGTGGATTTTGCAAGGTGATTCACGTGTTGAATTATCCATTTTGCAAGTTTGAATTTTGGTTTTGCAACTTGGAGGTGATTTCACAACTTGGAGATGATTCTGCAACTTTATTCGTAGCTTGGAGGTGATTTTGCAATGTAGTTCACAGCTGCGAAGATGGAGGCATGGGCTGCGAAATGGCACTCATGTGTCAAAGGTGGGTTTCGCAGCTCATTTCGCAGCTGCGAAATGGGCTTTGGGCTGCGAAATTTCGCAGCTTGATGTGGTTGTCTTCAAACGGCCATAACTTCTTCGTTTCAGCTCCGATTCATGCACCGTTTGAGGTGCTGGACTTCTGACTTCCCAAGATTCGAAATGAAATATAGTATGCATGAAATGGACTCCATAAATTACTCAAAATGTGTCCAACAGTTGCTGTCCTCTTGAATTCTTCATGTTAGATTTCTCTCTTTTTCCTTCTTGCATTCTTGATTGGCTTTGGCAAAGAACTATGAAGCTCCAAAGCTTGAATTCTTCATTTAAATGAGCTTTCATTTGCTTTTCCATGGATTATATAAAGCTCTCCCTTATATTAGATTGCTTTGGTGATAAAAAAGCTATCAAAAACACCAAAACTTAACACAATTTGATTAGAAACGATTGCAAGGGTCCTTAACATGCCAATTGAGTTAAAAGGTAATAACTATTACTCAAAAGTGTTTAAAAGAGTTAATTACAAGCTATAAAATAGCACTTTTTGAGTAGAAATCAATTACTACTCAAAAAGTGCTCTTTTATAGCTTGAAATTAACTATTTTAAACACTTTTGAGTAGTAGTTAATACTTTTTTAACTCAATTGGCACATGAAGGAACCTAGCAAGGGTTACTAATCAGTTTTTGGCTAGTTTTGGTGTTTTTGGTAGCTTTTTTATCATTGAAACAAGCAAAGAATGAGTGAGAATTTTGTGCAAACCATGGCAATGCAAGTTGAAGCTCAAATACATGAAGAATCCAAGTTTTGGAGCACTTCATAGCCCTTTGCCAAGATTGGAAATAGGTTGCCAAGCCAATCAGAGATGCAAGGAAGAAAACCAGATAAAAAAATCCAACATGTAGCAATTTCTCATAGCATGCGAAATTGAGAAGAGGAGTAGCTGTAGGACTGAGTGAAGGACAATTTCGCATACCATGCGAAATTTCGCATGGTCTACGAAATCTTCCTGTGCACCGACTCCGTTAGATTTTTTATCTCTAGATTTTTGTGTAAATTACTATTTTCTCCTTGTAATCAACCAATGATAGGATTTCTTGGTTAGGAACTATAAAGGGGGTTGTAAAGCCCTCTCTATATAAGATCTTTTTGTATAATCTTTTAAAGGAGGGGACACGATACTTATAATTCCCAGAGGAAGAAATATATAGAGCCCTTGCTCTACCTTTCCTTCTCATTTTGTTTTCATTTTTCTTTCTAGCCAAACAACTTCTAAGGATGATTTCTCATGGAATGAGTGGCTAAGTTTTACGCTTCTTGGAGTGATGGAGACTAGGTGAAGGACCCGGATGCAAAGGTGGGAGTTTTCCTTACTTTAAATGAAGGTAGTTGTTAACCATTAATGTTTTTATTTCAAGGTTTAGCTTTAAATCCCTTAGAATCACCTTGAATGACCAATACTTGGTAAGCTTTTTGGATTCTATGGATGTTTATTGCTATATCCATGGATGTCCATTAGTTATCAAGTACGAGCCATTAAAAATGTGGTTCAAGGTGAGAATCACCTTGAATGGCCAATACTTGGTAAGCTTTCCAGATTCTATGGATGCTTATTGCTAGATCCATGGATTTTCATTAGTTATCAAGTATGAGCCATTGGAAGGTGGTTCAAGGTGAGGGTCTTTAGGGTTTGAAGCCATTAATGGGAAGCAACTACCATTTTTCATGAACCCTTTGGATCAAATCTTAATTTCTAAATACAAAATCGGTTTAGGAGATAACCATCCTTTATGTTATTGTCCCCAATGTGAGGAAAAGATTTGGAATTTCCCTCTTTGCCTAAGAAAACCAATCCTAGTGACCTAAAACTCGAAGAGACATTCTCTTTGTAGTTAACTTCAATTGCTATTTTTGCTTAACTTAAAAATCAAAATTTTCAACCATAATTCCATTTTCTATAAAAGCTAATTTTCATAAGGAAAAGCACCATTTCATTACCTTCACTAAAGTCACTTGTACAACGAAAACCCATCCCTGTGGACGATCTTTGAGCCACTATACTATAGTAGCCATGCTACCTTAGTGTAAGATGATTTAGGATTTATAAATTTTGTTAATAACACCTGGCTGGCGCAAGAATCAAATGGTGTCATTGCAGGGGATGAATCAAATGGCATCGTTGCCAGGGACGAATCAAATGGCGCCGTTGCCGGGGATGGTGCCAAAGTACATTGACATTACTTTTTGTGAAAACTTGTGATCTTTATCACAAGTTTGGTGATTTTTCTTTTACTAATTCTTTTTCTTTGTCTCTATTTTAGCTTATCTTTTATTTAGTTTTTAGCTAACCTTAACCTCTTCCTAGAATTCTATTTCTTTTGTTTTCTTTGTTTTTGTTTTAGTAATCTCTAGTTGTGCATGCCTTATTGGATAAGAGATATTGAGAAAAGACTTGTGAAGATTGAAACTCCTTAAGAAATTGAGTCAGAAGTGTGCTTAAACATCATGGATGTTCCACCTGAAGACTAAAATAGGCAACATGGTCAAGAGGATAATTTCAATGCATATCGATCCATTAGGGAAGACATGCATCCACCTCATATGAGTGCATCTTCATGCATAGTGCCTCCCACTGAGCAGCTAGTAATTTGACCTCACATTGTGCCACTTCTACCTACTTTCCATGGGATGGAAAGTGAGAATCCCTACTCGCATATTAAGGAATTCGAGAAGATTTGTAAATTCCAAGAAGGAGGAGCTTCAATTGACTTGATAAGGCTCAAGCTATTTTCTTTCACCTTGAGGGATAAGGCCAAGATTTGGCTCAATTCTCTAAGGCCAAGGAGTATCCAAACTTGGACTGATTTGCAAACCAAGTTTCTCAAGAAGTTCTTCCCTACTCATAGGACCAATGGTTTGAAAAGGCAAATTTTGAACTTCTCAGCTAAAGAGAATAAGAAATTCTATGAGTGTTGGGAGAGGTACATGGAAGATGTTAATTCTTGTTCTCACCATGGCTTTGACACATGGCTCTTAGTCAGCTATTTTTATGATGGTATGTCTTCTTCAATGAAGCAACTCCTAGAAACTATGTGTGGAGGAGACTTCATGAGTAAGAATCCGAAGAAAGCCATGGACTTTTTGAGTTATATGGATAAAGTTTCAAGAGAATGGGATGAACCAAACGCTAGAGAGGTGGGAAGAATGAACTCTCAACCTAATGCTAAGGGTAGGATGTATGTTTTGAATGAAGACATTGACATGAAGGCAAAGGTTGCAGCTATGGCAAGGAGATTAGAAGAGCTAGAAATGAAGAAGGTACAAGAAGTGCAAGCCATTTGTGAGACATCAATGCAAGCTATGCCTTGTTCCATTTGTCAGTCTTATGAGCACTTGGTGGAGGAGTGTCCTACCATTCCAGTAGTGAGAGAGATGTTTCGTGATCAAGAAAATGTTATTGGTCAACTCAAGCCCAATAACAATGCTTCATATGACAACACCTACAATTCAAATTGGAGGAACCATCCAAATTTCTTTTGGAAACCAAAGCCACCTTAGTACACACAACCTGCTCAAGCACCTCAGCAAGCCTCGAATCTTAAACAAACTATTCTGAACCTTAGCAAGGTTGTGTGAGACTTTGTGGGAGATCAGAAGTCCATAAATGCTCAACTAAATCAGAGAATTGACAGTGTGGAGCGTACATTGAACAAAATGATGGATGGGATGCAAAATGATCTATCTCAGAAGATAGACAATGTCCAATACATAATCTCAAAGCTTACCAACCTCAATATAGTGCAAGAGAAAGGAAAGTTTCCTTCTCAACCTCATCAAAATCCCAAGGGTATCCATGAAGTGGAGGCTTAAGAGGGAGAATCTTCAAAGGTGAGGGAAGTTAAAGCAGTTATCACCTTGAGGAGTGGTAAAGAGGTTGATCAGCCCACATCCAAGCCAAAGCATGATGAAGAGAGTGTAGCAGAAAAAGAAAAGAGTGAGGAAATTAAAGGAAAGAGAAAAGGGAAAAGTACAAAGAAAGATGACCATGATTCTAGTGTGGATGAAGAACCCGAGAGGATAGTCATCAAGGAAGATATGATGAAGAAACACGTGCCTCCACCTTTCTTCCAAGCTTTGCATGGAAAAAAGGGAACCAATAATGCATCAGAAATTTTTGAAGTGTTGAGGCAAGTGAAGGTTAATATCCCTTTGCTAGACATGATCAAACAAGTGCCGACATATGCAAAATTCTTGAAGGACTTGTGCACTGTAAAGAGAGTGTTGAATGTGAACAATAAAGCCTTCTTGACTGAGCAAGTGAGTGCCATCATACAATACAAGTCTCCAGTGAAGTATAAAGATTCGGGCTGCCCTACCATCTTAGTGAGTATTGGAGGGACTTGTGTGGAGAAAGCTTTGTTGGACTTGGGAGCAAGTGTGAATTTTCTACCCTACTCTGTCTACAATCAGTTGGGACTTGGAGAGTTAAAGCCAACATCCATTACTCTATCTCTGGCAGATAGATTAGTGAAGATTCCAAGAGGGATGATCGAAGATGTCTTGGTTCAAGTTGATAAATTCTACTATCCAGTGGATTTTGTTGTTCTTGATATGGATCCGGTTGTCAAATGAACTAATTATGTTCTTATCATACTTGGAAGACCATTCCTAGCTACATCAAATGCAATCATCAATTGTAGGAATGGAGTCATGCAACTCACGTTTGGCAACATGACATTAGAGCTCAACATCTTCCATTTAAGCAAGAAGCATATCCATCTGGAAAAAGAAGAAGGTTTAGAGGAAGTGTTCATGATTGACACTTTAGTGGAGGAGCATTGTGATCAGAGAATGTAGGAGGATTTGATTTAGAGTCTTGGGGATCTTGATGAAGGGCCTCAGGTTTGATTGCTACCCTGTCTCCTTGGAGAAGGAGAGAAGAAATTCTACCCTTATTCGATGAGGAGGAGACACAAAGAGTTGCTAAAGAGGGGCCCCCAAAGCTTATTCTTAAGCCACTACCCGCAAAGTTGAATTATGCATACTTGGAAGAAGACAAGCAGTGCCCTGTTGTTATATCTTCAGCTCTTACCATTCATCAGGAGGATTGTCTACTTGAAGTCCTTAGAAGATGTAAGAAGGCAATAGGATGACAAATTTCTGATTTGAAAGGGATCAACCCTTTAGTCTGCACCTATCATATTTACATGGAGGACGAAACTAAGCCAGTTCATCAACCTTAGAGAAGGTTGAACCCTCACATACAAGAGGTGGTGCGAGCCAAAGTTCTTAAGATGCTTCATGCCGGTATTATCTACCTTATATCAGATAGCCCATGGGTGAGTCTTACTCATGTTGTGCCAAAGAAGTCTGAGATCACGGTGGTGCAAAATGATAAGGGAGAAAAAGTCTCTACACCCCTCACTATAGGTTGGACGGTGTGTATCAATTACAGGAGATTGAATGTAGTGACAAGGAAGGATCATTTCCCATTGCCCTTTATTGATCAGGTGCTTGAGAGGGTCTCTGGGCCTCCTTTTTATTGTTTCTTAGATGACTACTCTGGGTACTTTCAGATAGAAACTGATGTTGAAGACCAGGAGAAGACCACTTTCAAGTGCCCATTTGGCACCTATGCATACAAGAGAATGCCTTTCGGCTTATGCAATGCACCCGCAACTTTCCAAAGATGAATGTTAAGCATTTTCAGTGATATAGTGGAGCGTATTATGGAAGTCTTTATGGATGATATTACCATATATGGAAATGCATTTGATGAATGCTTGGTCAACTTAGAAGCTGTTTTGAACCAATGCATTGAGAAAGACATAGTGCTTAACTGGGAGAAGTGCCATTTCATGGTACAACAAGGGATTGTCCTTGGGCACGTCATCTCCAAGCAAGGCATTGAAGTTGACAAAGCAAAGGTTGAACTCATTGTCAAGTTGCCATCCCCAACAAATGTTAAAGGAGTAAGGCAATCCTTGGCCATGTCGAGTTCTATAGGAGGTTTATCAAGGATTTCTCTAAGCTTGCCAGGCCTCTTTGTGAACTATTGGTGAAGGATGCTAAATTCATATGGGATGATAGATGCCAAAGGAGTTTTGAAGAATTGAAGCTATTTCTGACAACTACACCAATAGTGAGGGCTCCCAACTAGCAACTACCCTTTGAGGTAATGTGTGATGCCAGTGACTTTGCCAAAGGAGTTGTTCTTAGGCAAAGAGAAGATGGAAAACCCTATGTGATCTACTATGCGAGCAAAACATTCAATGAGACACAAAGAAACTACAGAACCATCAAGAAAGAATTGTTAACTATAGTTTTTGCCTTGGATAAGTTTCGTGCTTACTTGGTGGGGTCCTTCATTGTGGTTTTCACAGATCACTCTGCTTTGAAGTATCTGTTGACTAAGTAAGATGCTAAAGCAAGGCTAATTAGATGGATCCTCTTACTTCAAGAGTTCAATCTCCAGATCAAATACAAGAAAGGAGTGGAGAATGTGGTAGTAGACCACCTTTCAAGGCTAGTTATCGCACATAATTCCCATGGTTTGCCCATCAATGATAATTTTCCAGAGGAGTCTCTCATGTTGGTGGAAATTGCTCTATGGTATGCTCACATTGCTAACAAACTAGTCACAAGAGAAGTTCCAAGTGAGTGGAAAGCACAAGATAAGAAGTACTTTTTTTTCAAAAATTCATGCCTACTATTGGGAAGAGCCATTTCTATTCAAGTATTGTGTGGATCAGATAATAAGGAAGTGTGTTCCTAAAGAAGAGCAACAGGGGATCCTCAGTCATTGCCATGAAAATGCATGTGGAGGCCACTTTGCTTCTCAGAAGACAACCATGAGGGTGTTGCAATCGGGTTTCTGTTGGCCATCACTTTTCAAAGATGCCCACACCATGTGCAAGAGTTGTGATCGATGCCAGAGGGTTGGAAAGTTGACACGTAGGAACATGATGCCTTTGAACCTCATTTTGATAGTTGGTCTTTTTTATGTTTGGGGCATTGACTTCATGGGACCATTCCCTATGTCTTTTGGGTACTTTTACATCTTGGTGGGAGTAGATTATGTTTCTAAGTGGGTTGAGGCAGTCCCATGCAAGCACAATGACCATAGAGTGGTTCTCAAGTTTCTCAAGGAGAACATCTTCTCAAGATTTGGGGTGCCCAAAGCCATAATTAGTGATGGGGGTACTCATTTTTGAAACAAGCCTTTTGAAACTCTCCTAGCCAAGTATGGGATGAAGCATAAGGTAGCTACACCTTACCACCCTCAAACTAGTGGGCAAGTTGAGTTAGCAAATCGGGAGATTAAAAACATATTAATGAAGGTGGTGAACACAAACATAAAAGATTGGTATGTCAAGCTCCTTGATTCACTATGGGCATATAGAACAACTTGCAAGATCATTCTTGGGATGTCTTGCCATCTCCCTGTGGAATTGGAATACAAGGCTTGGTGGGCAATCAAGAAGCTCAACATGAATTTGAGCAGAACTAGGTTGAAGAGGTTTTTAAACCTCAATGAGTTGAAGGAACTGAGAAATGATGCCTACATCAATTCAAAAATTCCAAAAGAGAGATTGAAGAGGTGGCATGATCAGTTGGTTTCCCGTAAGGATTTTCAAAAGGGACAAAGAGTCTTGCTCTATGACTCTAAGCTCCACATCTTTCCGGGCAAGCTGAAATCAAGGTGGATAGGTCCTTTTACCATTCACCAAATGCATTCAAATGGAGTAGTAGAAGTACTCAACTCCAATAGCACCAGTAGCTTCAAAGTGAATGGCCATCATCTCAAGCCCTTTGTGTAGCCTTTTTCTTGTGACAAGGAGGAATTCATCTTTTTTGATCCACATCAAGCTTGATAAGACCAGTTTTTAGACGGACTTAGTCTTTCTAAAGACTATCAAGTCCATATCTTTTGTTTTATTTTTTATTTGAGAGTTTTCTTGTATTGTTACTTGTTTTGATTTTGATTTCTCGGTTTATTTTCAAGTTGGTTTGATTTAACTTAGGTTTTTTATGATCAATTTCAGGGGGGACTTCAAAGTAGTTGGGCATGTCCTTAAAGATTCTTGGCAAAGGAAAAACCCTGAAGAAAAAAAATTCACTAAGGCATTTCACACACCCTTATGAAAATTTCGTAAGGTATGCGAAATCCTTCTCAAATAGTATGGTCAGTTATTGCCAATTTTGAACCCATTTCGCACACCCAACACTGTGTGAAACATCTTTGCGAATTTATTTTTAAATACCCCCCGTACCCTAACCCCCTATTTTCCCCCATTTCGCAAGCACCCTCCCATTGCAAATCTCTTTGCCACTTTGTGGCCTCTTCACACTGTCACCCCATGCCTCTGTTCTGGTTCCACCCTCTGTTCACATGCACCCCCCTCGCATCTCACTCCTTCGTCCCTCTCCTATTCGACACCCCCCTTCGAGCACGGACCCGAGGCCCATTTCTCCATTTCCATATGGCACGAACCTGAGGGGCCCTTGTTTCTCCTTCGTAGAGTCGCACTCTGAGGTAGAGAGCCTCCTCTGCTCGGGTGCCTTGTGATTCACCACCTCAGGAGGCAACCACAGAGGCCTCGCAGATTCTCTCTTCTAAGGGTGGAGCGCCCACTAGTCCCTCATCTTTTGCTCCTCATCGTAAGTATGAGACTAGGAGATCAGCTACTACACAAGGGGCAACTACTTCGCACCCTCACAGTTCAGTGTGGCGCCCTCCTGCCAAGAGGGTCGGGACTTCAGGCCCAGGCGAGTCATCCAGAGCGTCATAATCTAAGTCTCCTATTGCTACACATGCTCGAGCTCCTACAGATTCTGAGCTCCCTTTCGACATGGAATCGAGGTCTATTATTAGATGCCCGATGCTCACAACACCGCCCATTGAGGGTAACTCAGATTGCAGATCGAGACCTTTCCACTCGAAGTTATATTTTGATTAGGAGGCCTTCCGACAAAAGCCTGAGCTCTGAGACTCTTATGGCCTACTGAAGAGGTACTATCTTGAGTAGCTTATGACTCCTCGTGAGTTATTTTATCCCAGAGTAGCATTAGACTTTTACCATTCCATGACTACTCGTGCAGTCCCGAGTCCAACCTCGATTCACTTCACCATTGATGGACGTCATGGTATCCTTGAGGCTAGAGATATTGTAGAGGCTCTACAGATTCCTTTCAAGCCAGTTGATCCATCTACTTTCCGCCAATGGTCCCCAGTATCTCAGAGGGACATGGTCCGCATTTTATCTAACGGGACCTCTACAAATTCGATCCTTCTTTGGAAGGAGCTTCCACTTGGGATGCTCCTCGTAGATGTGGTGCTACGCTCCAACCTCTTTCCCCTATAGCATTAAGTACAGAGCCGAGTAGCTATCTTGGATGCTTTGTTCCGCATATTAGAAGGCTTCTACTTTGGCCCACACCACTTTATCATGGCCTCCCTTGTCCACTTTGAGGAGAAGGTCCATAGGAAGAAGCTTCAGAGGGCGGACACCATTCCATTGCTATTCCCGAGGTTGCTTTGCCAGATCTTGGAGCATATGGGTTTTCCTACTGAGCCTTAGCATGAGCACTACTGTATTTGTCGAGAGTGATTCACTCTTTACAAATGGAATCAATTGGCAGGCTATTTTACACTTCCAGGAACCCATCCCATAGTAGCACCTCTAGAGCCCCCACAGACGGAGTAGGCATAGTTTACTCCAGTACCTGCAAAGCAGGGCGAGCTTCTGACAAAGACTATACCACCTGCCCCTACCTCACCTACTTCAGCACCACCAGTGCCCATGCCTGAGGTTGTTTCTGCTGTTCCCCCTTTGACTCCTACTGTTCCACCTGTTACTCCTACTACATCTGAGCCTTCCATCACCATCTCTGCTTCGAAGTTTTGCAGCCTTGTAGCTACCTTGTAGACATTGTCCGCCACACACGTTGCTTTCTTCCAACAGGTGGTTGAGATGCGTTCCCAGCAGAACCAGCAGACTGTTATACTTCGCCAGATCCAGTAGCACCTGGGTCTTCTGCCTCCACCTCAACCTGACCTTCTTGCATTATCAGAGCCTTTAGCTTTAGTTGAGGATACTAGTCCAACTGAGGATATTGGTCCAGCTAAGGACACTACCACAATAGAGGTCCAGATCCCGCCACCTCAGGAGGCCACCACAGATGCCCTTACTTTAGTTGATCCTCAGGATGAGCCTCAGATAGTTGACATAGTCACAGATACACCTAAGGATGCATCATCTCCACCTGAGGCTCCCACTACTTGATCATAGGACATCTCTTTATCTTATTGTATTCACATATTATATTAGTGGAGATTGTTCCTTGTTTTGATGCTTTATAGTTTGGGATTGGATGTATTACCTAATGATATTTCATATTGTACTTTCTCATATTAATATATAGACATCAGTTTTTATTATACTTGGCATTTTTCTATTTCCTCTACTCATTACCCTTTTGTTTTTTTTACTCATGTGGCTTATCCTATACGACTCAGACTCCATTTCACTCAAGAGGTACCACTTTCTCCCTTTATTTTCAATTGCTCTTGACACATTGAGGGCAATGTTGATCTTGGTTGGGGGGAGAGAGTTGAGGAAAGAAGTATTGTTAATAATGCTAGGTAAATTAGTTAATTAGTTAATTTAGTTACTTTTTGCTTAATTTTAAAAGTTTTTTCTCTACACTCCATGGTTATTAAGGAAAAATTCTCAAAATGAAATAGGAGAAAATGAGTTCTTGTCTTTTTGCTTGAATCTTAGAGTTTGTATTATGCTTATTGAGGTTGATGAATTATTGAAACTCCTATTAAATTCAACCTTATTTCTTCCACTTTAATCTTACCACACATTGTGCACATTAGGCTCCAATTATAAGATGAAAAACTATCTCACCCCCTGAACTTAGGAAAATTTCGACTTGGTACCTTTGACCTCGTTTTAATAGTGTTGTGACACCTTATAAAAGGCCAGTGAGCCTTCAAAAAAAAAAAAAAAAAAAAAAAAAAAGAACAAAGTGTTTCACTTACCTTGAAACCCGAGTAAGGTCTGAGGGGTATATGACAAAAGTCTTTAAAACCCGGTGCCCTCAACCTTTATTGCTTGGGAGTCACCGACCTCAATGCTCGTTACAAGGATGAATAGGTGGAGTTTAACATATTGTAGGTGCTTGGGTATTAAATTTCAATCTCAAAAATCTGGGGTGAAATCTGAGGAGTTAGTAGTCGAAAGATCCTTAAAGCTTGATGCCCTAAACCTTGATTGGTTGGGAGTCATTGATGGATCCCCATTACATGGACACTTTAGAAAACAATACCTTTATCATTGTACTCCTACAATGAAAAAAAAAATAATAAAAAAAATAAAATAAAATTGTAAAATAAAAGAGGTGCGTTCTTAGCCTATTGGAGGTTGGTTAGTTTGCTAAGGTTTGAGAAAGAACTAGGTTGGGGGGAGAGAATAGTTCGACATACTATAATCAGAAACTAATAAGCTTAACACTTAGATTTTTATGGAAGAGTAAGGATTGGACCTTTGGGAGTGGAAATTATTTTGATGCTTAAATTTGCATAATGCCCACTCTTTATAAATTGTGATTAAGCAAGATATTTTGATGATTCTTGTTGAAGGTTGGGTTTTGCCTCTTTGATGTTCCATGAGAGAGTATAATCTGCATCATGCCACTTGAAAATTTTTTGGAGTGATTAGCATGATTTTGTAAATTATTTTACTGTCTATTTTTCTTTATCTCTCCTTCATTGCTAAGGGACTAGCAATGTGTCGATTGGAGGGAGTGATTACTACTCAAAAAGTGCTCTTTTATAGCTTGAAATTAACTGTTTTTAACACTTTTGAGTAGTAGTTAATACTTTTTAACTCAATTGGCACATTAAGGAACCTAACAAGGGTTACTAATTAGTTTTTGGTAGCTTTTTTATCATTGAAACAAGCAAAGAATGAGGGAGAATTTTGTGCAAACCATGGCAATGCAAGTTGAAGCTTAAATACATGAAAAATCTAAGTTTTTGAGCACTTCATAGCTCTTTGCCAAGCTTGGCAATAGGTTGCCAAGCCAATCAGAGATGCAAGGAAGAAAACCAAAGGAAGAAATCCAACATGTGGCATTTTGCATAGCATGCGAAATTGAGATGAGGAGCAGCTACAGGATTGAGTGAAGGACAATTTCGGACACCATGCAAAATTTCGCATGGTCTGTGGAATCTTCATGTGCACCGACTTTGTTAGATTTTTTATCTCCAGATTTTTGTGTAAATTACTATTTTCTCCTTGTAATCAACCAATGATAGGATTTCTTGGTTAGGAACTATAAAGGGGGGTTGGAAAGACCTCTCTATATAAGATCTTTTTGTATGATCTTTTAAAGGAGGGAATACGACACTTGTAATTCCCATAGGAAGAAATATAAAGAGCCCTTGCTCTGCCTTTCCTTCTCATTTTGTTTTCATTTTTCTTTCTAGCCAAACAACCTTTGAGAATGATTTCTCAGGGAATGAGTGGCTAAGTTTTATGTTTTTTGGAGTGATGGAAACTAGGTGAAGGACCCGGATGCAAAGGTGGGAGTTTTCATTGCTTTAAATGAAGGTAGTTGTTAACCATTATTGGTTTAATTTCAAGGTTTAGCTTTAAATCCCTTAGAATCCCCTTGAATGGCCAATACTTGGTAAGCTTTTCAGATTCTATGGATGCTTATTGCTAGATCTATGGATGTTCATTAGTTATCAAGTACGAGCCATTGGAAGGTGGTTCAAGGTGAGGGTTTTTAGTGTTTGAAGCCATTAATGGGAAGCAACTACCATTTTTCATGAACTCTTTGGATCAAATCTTAATTGCTAAATACAAAACCGGTTCAGGAGATAACCATCCTTTATGTTATTGTCCCCAATGCGAGGGGAAGATCCGGAATTTCCCCTTTTGCCTAAGGAAACCGATCCTAGTGACCTAAAGCTCCAAGAGACATTCTCTTTGTGGTTAACTTCAATTGCTATTTTTGCTTAACTTAAAAATCATATTTTTCAACCGTAATTTCATTTTCTTTAAAAACTAATTTTCATAAGGAAAAACACCATTTCATTACCTTCACTAAAGTCACTTGTACGAAGAAAACCCATCCCTGTGGACGATCCTAGAGCCACTATACTATAGTAGCCATGCTACCCTAGTGTAAGGTGATCTAATGGCATCCATAACCTTGAGTTATTTATTGCATCTAAAGCCATGAGCTCACAACTTGGAGTCTTTCATGCCAACCATAGCCTAGAGTTGTTCATTGCATCTAGGGCCCTAAGCTCGTGACCCAGAATTGTTCATGTCATCCACAACTCTGAGTTGTTCATAGAATCTTGAGCCCTGAGCTCGCTACCCGCAGTCGTTCTTGTCAACCATAACATAAAGTTGTTCATAACATCTAATACCCTAAGCTCATGATCTAGAGTTGTTCATGTCAACCACTGCCCAATGTTGTTCATAGCATTTATAGCCTTGTACTCACGACCCAGAGTAGCCCATGTTATCCACAACCCTCAACTATTAATAGCTACTAGTGCCCTGAGCTCATGACCAACAGTCGTTCATGTCAACCACAACTTTGAGTTGTTCATAGTATTAAGAGCCCTTAGCTCATGACCCATTGTGTTTCGTGTCATCGACTACCCTAAGTTGTTCATAGCATCAAGAGCCCTTAGCCCATGACCCAGAGTTATTCATGTCAACCACAACCTAGATTTGTTCATAGCATCTAAAGCATTGAGCTCACAACCTAAGGTAGTTCATGTCATCCACAACCCTAAGTTGTTAACAGCATCTAGAGCCTTGAGCTCATAAACCAGAGTCATTCATGTCAACCATAGGCTAGAGTTGTTAGTAGCACCTAGAGCCTAAAGCTCAAGACCTAGAGTGGTTGATTTCATCCACAACCCTAAGTTGTTCATAGCATCTAGAGTCGTGAACTCACAACCCAAAGTCTTTCGTGTCAAACCCAGCCTAGAGTTGTTCATTATTTCTAGGGCCCTAAGCTCACGACTCAAAGTCGTTCATGTTATGCACAACCTTAAGTAGTTCATAGAATCTAGAGTCTTAAGCTCACAACCTAGGGCCTTTCTTGTCATCGACAACTCTAAGTGATTCATAGCATCTAAAGCCCTGAGCTCATGACTTGGAGTTGTTCATGTCAACCATAACCCAGAGTTATGCATAACACCTAAAGCCCTGAACTCATGATCAAGAGTGGCTCATGTCATCAACAACCCTGAGTTGTTCATAAACTTAGAGTCATTCATGTCAACCACAACATAGAGCTGTTAATAGCATCTAGAGCCCTAAGCTCAAGACATAGAGTGGCTCATGTCATCCACAAGCCTGAGATGTTCATAACATCTAGAGCTCTAAGCTCATGACCTAAAGTCTTTCATGTCAAGCACAAACCAGAGTTGTTCATTGCATCTAGGGCCCTGAGCTCACGACTGAGAGTCATTCATATCATCCACAACCTCAAGTTATTCATAGAATCTAAAGTCTTGAGCTCATGACTTAGAGTCTTTCATATCATCGAAAACCTTGAGTTGTTCATAAAATCTTGAGCCTCAAGCCCACGACCCAGAATCTTTCATGTTATTAACAACCCTGAGTTGTTCATAGCATCTAGATCTAGAAGCTCACGACTCAGAGTCATTCATATCAACCATAGCCTAAAGTTGTTCATAGCATCTAAAGTAGGCTCACGACCCAAAGTGGGTAATTTCATCGATAACCCTAAGTTGTTCATAGCATCTAAATCCCAAAGCTTAAGACTCGGAGTCATTCATGCCAGCCACAAACTAGAGCTATTCATAGCATCTAGAGCCTTAAGCTTAAGACCCAGAGTGGCGCATGTCATCCATAACCTTGAGTTGTTCATGGCATTTAGAGCCTGTAGCTCCCGACTCGAAGTCTTTCATATCAACCACAAGCCAAAGTTATTGATTGCATCTAAAGCCTTATGTTGACGACCTAGAGTCATTTATGTCATCCATAGCCCTAAGATGTTCATGGCATATAAAGCCTCGAGCTCACGACCTGAAATTGTTCATGTCAACCACTGCTTAGAGCTATTTATCGCATGTAAAGGCTTGAGCTCACGACCCAAAGTAGCTATGATTCATGCCCAGTCGGGTATTTTAATAAAAAACATTTATAAATCTTATGACCTCATACTGGCGTAGCAAAACTACTATAGTATAGCAGCTCTAGGGTCGAACTCTGGAATGGGTTTTCACTCTACTAGTGATATACTCAAGATTAGAGATTGAGTTTGATGATTTCCTTTGTCAAAAACTTAAAGTTTAAAAGAAAATAAGATTTGTTTTGAAAGAGGTGCTTGAAACTAAACTAAAATAGAACTAAGTAAAAATGGAAGAAACAAAGTCTCCTAGAGCTAGAGGTTGCTAAGATCAAGTTCAGAATGCAAAGTGGGAAACTCTGGATTTTTCTCCTCGCATTGGGGATTTAACCTATAGTTATTTCCCGAACCGGTATAGGTTTAACAATGAAGATTTAATCCATAAAAAGTCAATAGAAGAGGTAGTCAAGTTCCATTAATGGCTTTAGACACTATGGGTCTTCACCTTGAACCACTTTCCAATGGCTTGTACATGATAACTAATGGACTGATATGGATCTAGCAATAAGCATCCACAGAGACCTGAAGCTTACCATGTATTGGCCATTCAAAGTGATTCTAAGGGATTTAAAGAAAAACTTTGGATTTAAAGCAAAAGAGATCTCTGTATTTCACTAAATGCAAAATATACATAAGTTGGTCTCCTGGAGAAAGCTCCCCGAGAGTCACTTTTTAGTGTTTACAAGAGAGTTTATATAGGAAGGTAATTTACCCTTCCTTGGAAACTTCCTAGTTAAGGAATTACATGAGTGGCTACATATAAGGAGAAAATGGAAATTTTGACACAAAAATCTGAAGAAAAATATCTCAAAGTGTCGGACGCAAATATCGGAAAACACTAAGGACCATTTCGCAGGTGAAAACGAGGTCTGCGAGATTTCGCAGACGCACAATAAGGGCTGCGAAATCACTTCGCAGCAAAAGGCTGATTTCGCAGCACTACAAAGTTGGCTTTCAGCTTGCGGTGTTCAGCTTCCAACGGTTGTAACTCCATCATTTCAGCTCCAAATTGTACACGGTTTGAAGTGTTGGATTCTTAACTTCCTGAACTTTGAAATGGTATATAGCATATAGAAAATGGACTTCAGGAAGTGGTCCAAAAGTGCAAAGGAAGACTGCAGTTGCTGTCCTCTGTTTTCTTCACTCTGTTTTTCCTCTCTCCGCTGCTTTTTTTCCTTGCATACTTTGAACGACTTTGGCAAAGGGCTATGAGGCTCCAAAGCTTGGTTTCTTCATGAATTTGAGCTTCCAAAAGCTTTGCCATGAACTATATACAGCTCTCTCTCATTCTTAAATTGCTCTGGTGAGAAAAAAGCTATCAAAAACACCAAAACTTAACACAATTTGATTAGAAACAATTGCAAGGGTCCTTAACATGCCAATTGAGTTAAAAGGTAATAATTACTACTCAAAGGTGTTTAAAAGAGCTAATTACAAGCCACAAAATAACATGTTTTGAGTAGTAATCACTCCCCCCAACCGACATATTGCTAGTCCCTTAGCAATGAAGGAGAGAAAAATAAAAATAAACAATACTATAATTTACTACATCATGCTAATTACTTCAAAAAATTTTAAGTGGCATGATGATCTAACTCTCACATGTAACATGAAAGAAATATAAACTCAAATTTCAACAAGAGTTATCAAAAACTTTACTAAACACTATTGATCAAGGGAATGCATTATGCAAAGTGAAGTTTTAAAATCATTTTCACTTCCAAAGAACCAAACTTTATTCTTCCAAAAAAAACTATGTGTAAGATGATAGCTTCTGAATATAGTATGCTAAACTAATCTCTCCCCCCAACCTATCTCTTTTTAACACTTAGCAAACTGACCAAATTCACTAGGCTGAAGACACGCATTTTTTTTTTTTCAAAAGCTACAAGGCTTACGGGGTATTCTTTTCTAAATTGTCCATGTAACGGGGGTCCATCGATGACTCCCAACCAATTAAGGTTTAGGGCATCAAGCTTTAAGGATTTTTCAACCACTAACTCCTCGGATTTCACCCTGGACTTTTGAGAATGAATTTTTAATACCCAAGCACCTACCATATGCTAACTCCACCTATCCACCCTTGTAACGAGCATTGAGGTCGGTGACTCCCAACCAATTAAGGCTTAGGGCACCAGGTTTTAAAGATTTTCACCATATACTCCTCAAACCTTGCTCAGGTTTCAAGGCAAGTAAACATTTTCCTTTCTTTTTCTTTTTTTTCAAAGGCTCATTGGCCTTTCATAAGGTGTCTCAACATTATTAAATGAGGTGAAAGGTACTAAGTCCCAAAATTTTGCCAAGTCAAAGAGGGAAATAGTTTTTCATCTTATAATCAGAATCTATTGTGCACAGTGTGTGGATAGCTTAAAGTGGAATAATTAAACTTGATTTCAATAGAAGCTTCAACAGTTGAACCATTTTAGTAAGCATAATCCAAACTCTAAGTCAAGTGAAAAGCAAAAGTTCAGTTTCTCCTATTTTGATTTGAAAATTTTTCCTCATAATCCATGGAGGTTAGAGTAAAAAGTAAAAAAAAACTACAACTAATTTACTAACATAACTGAATTACCAAAATAACTTAGCATACTTCCTTCCTCATCCCCCCCCCCCCCCCCCCCCAACCTAGCTGAGCATTGTCCCCAATGTGATATGGGTGATTGAAATTATAGGGAGGAAGTGGTACCTCCTGAGTGATGTCAATTTCGAATACTGATTGGAGAAACCACATGTTTCAAAAAGAATAAAAGATGTGAGTAAAGGAAATAAGAATAAATTAATTCTAAGAGTTAACAAAAAATGCTAGACTTGTATTACTTTAATTCATGTGAGTACAATCGGAAAGAAAGCAATACAAGTAATCCCCATATATGATATCAAAATGGAGGGATTTCATAAAAGACTAATAAAAACGAAATACATAAAAGAAATATATAATAGATATATAAATGATCAGATGGGTGGATGATGCTGGAGCTGATGGCTTAGGCAGATGGCTCTGCCTCTTTAGTAACTGATTCAGGAGGGGCCTGAGGCTCTGTGGCCTATGAGTGTGGCACTGCAGCGGTGGGGGTGAGATGTTCAGCAGCTGATGGAAGACCGAGATGATGCTGGAGCTGCTTCAAGATGGCAGTGTGCTGAGCCTGGGTGGTCAACATCTGCTCCTGGCAAGCTCGAATAGCTGCCATCTCCTGAGCAAGGCTGCTCTGAGACGCGGTCAGGGATTGCAGGATGCGACATAAATCTCGATACTCTGTAATGGGAATGACCATCCTTAGCTCAGTTGAAGCAGAGGGCTTTGATGAGGCTGGAGTAATTGGAGGGGCTCTGGATATGGTAGGAGAAGCAATGGGTATTCCCTCAGGTATATGATCTGGAGATGCTCTCCTGGCAGCTGGTATCTCAGCTGGTTGTGGGAGCTCAGGCTGTGGGAGCTCTAGCTGCTCAACTCTATATGCTGTCATATTGGTCCACTTGGCAAGAATAAATACCTCTCAGCATATACACTTGCGCTCCAACTGAGGATCTGATGGATACCCCAAATGCTCCAGAATCTGACACAGCAGCCGTGGAAAAAGAAGTGAAATGGCATCAGCTCGCTGCAACTTCTTCTTATGCACCTTCTCTTCAAAGTAGAGAAGGGCAGCCATAATTAGGTGGTGAGGGCCAAAGAAATATCCCTCTGAAATCCTGAACAGGGCCTCTAAAAGAACTCCCGTCCTCTGAGTCCAGTGCTGTAGTGGATAAATGTTGTGACGCAAGAGTGCATCAATGAGAAACATGCTCGGAGGAAGTTCTCTCCTCACTAGATATGACTTTGTGAAAGCTCTTCTGGACAAGATATGAATCATTTCCAGCTGAGAGGGACTCGTCCATACTCGGTAATCCTCAAAATGGCTTGGCTCGAATGGTATATGCAGGGCCTCAACTATATGGCGAGCTCCTAAAATGCCATGCTGATCATCAATAGTAAAATGGATTAGAGTAGGATCTCTGACCTGATTAGTAGTCATGGATTGATAAAAATCCATGGCTACTCTGGGATAGAAGAAATCTCTTGGGGTCAGCAGATGCTCCATGCGATATCTACGCAGTAGGTGGAATGAATCTGCAAGCTCCGGCTGCAACCTGAAGGTGGCTGTGTCAAAGCACAGCTCAGAGTGAAATGGTCGAGCTCGGCAGTCCAAATTCCCTTCAATTGGGGGTTGAGTCAGCATCGGATGCCTGATTAGCACTTCAGGAGCTTTCCCAGATGGAATTTGGGATTCTGAACGTGGCGGTTGGTGCTCCTGAGGCTTCGTCGGAGGCTCTGACGACGGTGCCGAAGATGGTGCTAGAGAGGGCTCTGGTGAGGGAACCGGGGACTGCTCGGTTAAGTCAATGGGCTCTGAGATTTCGACCTTGGCTCTCTTTTACAGGGGACGACCCCCTGACCTAGTGAGATAACGCCTCACTGGAGGGTTCTGTGGTGCGGGCTTCGCCAGAGGATTCTTTGGCGCGGGCTTCGCCGGAGGTGAAGCAGGTTCTGGCCGCGGAGGTTCAAAGGTGGGGCCTTGAACAGGCGCCTCTCGCGGGACTCATTTGCGGCTGGAAGGAGAGGATGATTTGGCTCCTCTGGTGCGCGCCATATCGGACTGACGAATTTTGGCCAGAAACGATGACCGAAAGAGATGACCAGAGGTTCGCGTGTCGTCGGGCTCGGGCAAGGGAATGAACAGACGGTTGCTATGGCGTTTCCTCTTTCTGAAACCCTTTCGCAACTCAAATGACCGGTTTTTATAAAAAATAACGGAATATTAAAGGTCATTTTGATTTTCGCAGAAGAAGGCCGATTTCGCAGCAAAAGGGGGTTTTCGCTAAAAAAATCTACTTTAGCAGCCCATCTCGCAGCTTGTTTCGCAGCTGCAAAATGGGTGTCACTATGCTGCGAAGTGGCACTCGTGTGCCAAAAGTTGGTTTTGCAGCTTCGAAATACCTTGCGAAATGGAGCTTTGGCTGCGAAATTGGAAGTTTTTACGCTTTGGAGCTTCGCAACCATTTCGCAAGCTGCGAAATGGGGGTTTCTGTGCTGCGAAGTGGCACTCGTGTGCCAAACTTGGTTTCACAGCTGCGAAAATTTTTGCAGAGCGGGGCCTGAGGCTGCGAAATGGTTTCGCAGCAAAGTGCCGATTTCGCAGAGGCTGCGAAATCTCGCAGACCCTTGTTTTTGCCCTTTTCTCGCTCCGAAAGACTTCTTTTCAATTTCTTTGCATTTTCTCCAACCTGAGATCATTCAAAAAGACTAAATTACATATAAATACGCAATTTAAGATCAAAAATTAAAATCAAAAGTATGGATAAACTTTGAAATTTACAAAATTTACAAAAATTTTGGACTTTGGTGAAACCAAGTCCATCAAACTCTTATTTGCTTAGGCTTTTTGTGGCTCAAGGAGGTTGATTTCCTCCTTTTCTAGTTTGAATGGCTCCATGAATGGCTTGAGATGATGGCCATTGACTTTAAAGGTTTGATTGCCTTCAGGATTGGATACTTCCACCACTCCATTGGGATACACTTCACGAATTATGAAAGGACCCGTCCACCTGGATTTCAATTTTCTTGGAAAAAGATGAAGTTTAGAGTCATAAAGCAAGACTCTTTGTCCCTTGGTAAAACTCTTCCGATTTACCAACTGATCATGCCATTTCTTCAACCTCACTTTTGCGATTTTTGAATTGAGGTAAGCATCATTCCTCATTTCTTCCAATTCATTCAAATCCAAACATCTCTTTAACCCAACTCTTGTCAAATCCATGTTGAGCTTCTTAATTGCCCACCATGCTTTATATTCAATCTCCACTGGTAGATGGCACGCTTTGCCATAAACAAGGCGGTATGGAGACATTCCAAGAATGGTCTTATAAGCAGTCCTATAAGCCCATAATGAATCCAGGAGCTTAATAGACCAATCCTTCCTATTCACATTCACCACCTTCATCAGTATATTCTTGATTTCCCGGTTGGCTAACTCAACTTGGCCACTTGTTTGAGGGTGATAAGGTGTAGCTATCTTGTGCTTGACCCCATATTTGGCTAGAAGAGTCTCAAAAGGCTTGTTGCAAAAGTGGGTTCCTCCATCACTGATAATGGCCTTAGGCACTCCAAATCTAGAAAAGATGTTCTCCTTGAGAAATTTGAGAACCACCTTATGATCATTGCTCCTACATGGGATTGCTTCTACCCACTTAGAGACGTAATCCACTCCCACCAAAATGTAGGAGTGTCCAAATGACATTGGAAATGGCCCCATGAAGTCTATCCCCCAAACATCAAAGACATCCACTATCAAGATGGGGTTCAAGGGCATCATATTCCGGCGTGTTAGCTTCCCTAGCCTTTGACACCGATCACATCCCTTGCACATAGCGTGGGCATCCTTGAAAAGAGAGGACCACCAAAAACCTAATTGGATTACTCTCATGGCTGTTTTTTTGGGAAGCAAAATGACCCCACATGCACTATCATGACAATGGATAGAATCCCTGATTGCTCTTGTTCAGGAACACATTTCCTTATGATTTGATCAGCACAATACTTGAAGAGAAAAGGTTCCTCCCAATAATAGGCATGGATCTTAGCAAAGAAATGCTTCTTGTCTTGGGCACTCCACTCACTTGGAACTTCTCCAGTAACCAAGTAATTTGCTATATGAGAATACCATGGAGCTACCTCTATTGACATGAGAGACTCCTCAGGGAAGTCATCATTGATAGGTAAACCATGTGAGTCATGCTCTATCACAAGTCTTGACAAGTGGTCAGCTACCACATTTTCTACTCCCTTTTTATCTCGGATTTGGAGATTGAATTCTTTAAGCAAAAGGATCCATCTTATCAATCTTGCCTTGGCATCTTGCTTGGTTAGCAAGTATTTCAAAGCGGAATGGTCAGTGAACACCACTATAAAGGACCCTACCAAATAGGCACAAAACTTATCCAAGGCAAAAACTACTGCCAACAACTCATTTTCAGTAGTTGTGTAGTTCCTTTGAGCCTCGTTCAAAGTTTTGCTTGCATAATAAATCACATAGGGCTTTCCCTCTTCTCTTTGCCCCAAAATAGCCCCCATAGCAAGATCACTTGCATCACACATTACCTCAAAAGGTAATTTCCAATTTGGGGCTCTCACTATTGGTGCAGTTGTGAGGAATTGCTTCAGTTCCTCAAAACTCTTCTGACACTTCTCATCCCACACAAACTTGGCATCCTTTACCAAGAGTTCACAAAGAGGTTTTGAAATTTTTGAGAAATCCTTAATGAACCTCCTGTAGAACCCGACATGTCCTAAGAATTGCCTAATTCCTTTAATATTTGTGGGAGGTGGCAACTTAACAATTAGCTCCACCTTTGCCTTATCTACCTCAATGCCATTCTTGGAGATTATATGTCATAAGACAATTCCTTGTTATACCATAAAATGTCACTTCTCCCAATTTAGCACTAGGTCTTTCTCAATACATCTTTGGAGAACAACTTCTAAATGGAACAAACACTCCTCATAAGAATCTCCATATACAGTGATGTCATCCATGAAGACTTCCATGATGCGCTCCACCATATCACTGGAGATGCTTAGCATACATCTTTGGAAAGTTGCAAGTGCATTACATAGACCAAAGGGCATCCTCTTATAGGCAAAAGTATCAAAGGGGCAAGTGAAGGTTGTCTTTTCTTGATCTTCCAAATCAATTTCTATTTGGAAGTACCCTGAGTAACCATCCAAAAAACAGTAGAAAGGATGCCCTGAGACTCTCTCAAGGAGTTAGTCCATGAAAGGCAATGGGAAATGGTCCTTCCTAGTCATTGAATTCAACCTCCTATAGTCTATACACACCCTCCATCCTGAGGTAAGACGTGTAGAGATTTCCTCCCCTTTTTCATTCTGGATCATAGTAATTCCAGATTTCTTTGGGACTACTTGGGTTGGGCTCACCCACAAGCTATCTGAAATGGGATATATGATCCCTGCTTGAAGTAGCTTCAGAACTTCACCCCTTACCACCTCTTGCATGAGAGGATTCAACCTCCTCTGGGGCTGCCTCACTGGTTTTGCATCTTCCTCTATTTAGATATGGTGGGTGCATATCAAAGGGCTAATCCCTTTCAGATCAGATATTGTCCATCCAATGGCTTTTTTACATTTTCTGAGGACTCTCAAAAGACTATCCTCTTGATCACTTGTGAGAGTTGAAGAAACCACCACTAGACATTTCTCATCTTCCTCCAAATATGCATACTTCAAATCAACAGGAAGCGGCTTCAAAACAAGCTTTGGAGGGTCCTCCGTAGCAGCTCCTTGTGAGTCCTCCTTATTGAACAGTGGTAAGATCTCTTCCCGTCTCCTCCAAGGAGACATGATGGCTAGCACATCAGAGGGTTCAGGTAACCCTTCTTCTGGCACTCCAAGGCTTTCATTCAAGCTCTCCTTTAAATTCTTGTCACAATGCTCTACAACCAAAGTATCGATCAAGCACACCTCCTCAAATCCGTCTTTCTCTTCTGGGTGGAGAGGCCTCTTGCACAGGTGGAATATGTTTAATTCCAAGGTCATGTTTCCAAATGTGAGCTGCATCACCCAATTCCTACAGTTAATGATGGCATTGGAGATATCTAGGAAAGGTCTCCTAAGGATGATTGGCACATAATTTTCTTCCTTAACAGTGGGATTAGTATCAAGCACCACAAAATCCACGAGATAGTAGAATTTGTCCACTTGAACTAGAACATCTTCTATCACCCCCCTTGGGATTTTAACTGACCTATCAGCTAAGGAGAGAGTGATGGTTGTGGGCTTCAATCCTCCAAATCCCAGCTGCTTGTACACAGAGTATGGGAGCAAATTCACACTTGCCCCCAAGTCTAGTAAAGCTTTCTCCACATGTGTCCCTCCAATGTTGACTGAAATGGTGGGACATCCAGGATCTTTGTACTTAACTAGAGACTTACTCTGAATAATAGCACTTACTTGCTCAGTGAGGAATGCATTCTTTGTCACATGTAACCCTCTCTTGACCGTGCACAAGTCCTTTAAAAATTTTGCATATGTGGGGACTTGCTTGATCATATCAAGTAAGGGTATATTCACATTCACTTGTCTCAAAACTTCAAGAATTTCTGATGAATTCTTGATTTCTTTCTTTCCATGTAAAGCTTGAGGAAAAGGGGGAGGCATATGTTTCTTCATCATATCCTCTCTAATCACTATCCTTGGCTCATCTTCAATGCTTGATTTAGATGCATTTTTCTTCCCACTCTCCTCTTGGTTAATGCTCTCTTTAACCAAGGTTCTCTTTGACATGAGTTCTTCCTCTTGCCTCACCTTAGGCAAGGGTTGATCAATGTCCTTTCCACTCCTCAAAGTGATCACAGCTTTGACTTCCCTCAAATTTGAAGACTTTCCATCTTGGGTTTCAACTTCATGAACACCCTTTGGATTTTGGCTTGGTTGAGAAGGAAACTTTCCTTTCTCATTCACTGTGTTGAGGTTGGTAAGCCTAGAGATGGAGTATTGAATATTATCTATCTTCTGATATAGATCATTTTGCATCCCATCCATTCTCTTATTTTGAGAACTCTCAACATTCTCAATCTTTTGGTGCAATTGGGAGTTGATTGCCTTTTGTTCACCCACAAAGTCATCCATGACTTTACTTAGGTTAGCAATGGCTTGCTCCACTGAAGAGGTTTGTTGAGGTGCTTGGGTTTGGGCTTGTGGTTAGTATGGAGGTGGCCTTGGTTTCCAAGAAAAATTTGGATGGTTTCTCCAGCTTGAATTATAGGTGTTTCCATAAGGTGCATTGTTGTTGGGCCTAAATTGCCCCACAACATTGACTTGATCACTTAACATCTCCCTCATAGCTAGTATAGTTGGGCACTCATCTACCACATGATCACATGATTGGCAAATGGTGCATGGCATGACATGGGCTTGTGTCTCGGAAATGGCTTGGACTTCTTGCATTTTTTTCAACTCAAGTTCTTCCAACCTCCTTGCCATTGTTGCAACCTTAGCTTTCATGTCCATGTCTTCACTTAACATGTACATTCCAGCCCTTGGATTTTGGGTTGGTTGAGAGGGAAGCTTTCCTTTCTCTCTTGAGTTGGGTTCATCCCATCCTCTTGACACCTCAGACACATAACTTAAAAAGTCCATGGCTTCTTTCGGATTCTTACTCATAAAATCTCCCCCACACATGGTTTCAAGAATTTGCTTCATGGAGGAAGACATCCCATCATAAAAATAGCTCACCAAGAGCCATGTATCAAAGCCATGATGAGGACAAGCATTGATGGCCTCCATATACCTTTCCCAACATTCATAGAACTTCTCATTTTCTTTGGCAGAAAAGTTTGAGATTTGTCTCTTCAACCCATTGGTCCTATGGGTGGGGAAAAATTTCTTTAAAAATTCGGCTTGCAGATCAACCCAATTTCTTATCCTCCTGGGCCTTAAAGAGTTAAGCCATATTTTTGCCTTGTCCTTCAAAGTAAAAGGGAATAGCTTGAGTCTCATCAAGTCTATTGAAGCTCCTCCCTCTCTAAAAGTATTGCACACCTCCTCAAACTCCTTGATGTAGGCATATGGGTTCTCACTCTCCATTCCATGGAAATTTGGTAGGAGGGACACAATATGGGGCCTTATAATCAGTTGCTCAAGAGGAGGCATGATGCATGAGGGTGCACTCATCCTTGGTGGGTGCATTCTATCCCTCATGGATATATATGCATTTGGATTACCCCCTTGACACTGTTAAGAATTCTGATCCTCGGTTGGAGGGTCCATGATGTTTACACAGATATCCAACTCTGTGTCTTGAGGATTCTCTATCCTTACTAGCCTTCCCTCTTGGTCCCGAATCCAATAGGGCATGCACAAGTTACAACTTACCTGAAAACAAAACAAAAACAACAAAAACAAAAGAAAGCTAGAAGAAAGTTAAGGTTAGAAAAATGAAAGTAAACTTAACAAAGGAAATTCCACAATTAAAAGAGAGGAAATGAAGTTAGTGAAAAAGGAATTCACCAAACTTGTGATGGAGATCACAAGTGTTCTTATAAGATCATATCACTACAAAGTGGCACCATCCCCGGCAACGGCGCCATTTGATTCATGCCCAGTCGGGTATTTTCATCAAAAACATTTATGAATCCTATGACCTCATACTGGCGTAGGAAAACTACTATAGTATAGCAGCTCTAGGGTCGAACTCTGGGATGGGTTTTCACTCTACCAGTGATATACTCAAGATTAGAGATTGAGTTTGATGATTTCCTTTGTCAAAAACTTAAAGTTTAAAAGAAAATAAGATTTGTTTTGAAAGAGGTGCTTGAAACTAAACTAAAATAGAACTAAGTAAAAATGGAAGAAAGAAAGTCTCCTGGAGCTAGAGGTTGCTAGGATCAAGTTCAGAATGCAAAGTGGGAAACTCTGGATTTTTCTCCTCGCATTGGGGATTTAACCTATAGTTATTTCCCGAACCGGTATAGGTTTAACAATGAAGACTTAATCCATAAAAAGTCAATAGAAGAGGTAATCAAGTTCCATTAATGGCTTTAGACACTATGGGTCTTCACCTTGAACCACTTTCCATTGGCTCGTACATGATAACTAATGGACTGATATGGATCTAGCAATAAGCATCCACAGAGACCTGAAGCTTACCATGTATTGGCCATTCACAGTGATTATAAGGGATTTAAAGCAAAACTTTAGATTTATAAGCCATTTATGAATTCCAACTACCTGTATTTAATGCACGAGAGTTTTCCACTTTATCATCTGGACTTTTCACCTAGCTTCCTTCACTCCAAGAAACCAAAATTTTAGCCTCTCATCCTCTGGGAAAACATCCTCAGAGGGTGTTTGGCTTCCAAGAAAAAGAAAATAGTAGAAGGAAAAAGAAAGCAAAAGAGATCTCTGTATTTCACTAAATGCAAAATATACATAAGTTGGTCTCCTGGAGAAAGCTCCTCGAGAGTGACTTTTTAGTGTTTACAAGAGAGTTTATATAGGAAGGTAATTTACCCTTCCTTGGAAACTTCCTAGCTAAGGAATTACATGAGTGGCTGCATACAAGGAGAAAATGGAAATTTGGACACAAAAATCTGAAGAAAAATATCTCAAAGTGTCGGACGCAAATATTGGGAAGCACTAAGGACCATTTCACAGGTGAAAACGAGGTCTGCGAGATTTCGCAGACACACAAAAAGGGCTGCGAAATCACTTTGCAGCAAAAGGCTGATTTCGCAGCACTGCAAAGTTGGCTTTCAGCTTGCGGTGTTCAGGTTCCAACGCATGTAACTCCCTCATTTCAGCTCCAAATCGTACACGGTTTGAATCGTTAGATTCTTGACTTCCTGAGATTTGAAATGGTATATAGCATGTAGAAAATGGACTTCAGGAAGTGCTCCAAAAGTGAGAAGGAAGACTGCAGTTGCTGTCCTCTGTTTTCTTCACTTTGTTTTTCCTTTCTCTGCTGCTTTTTTTCCTTGCATACTTTGAACGACTTTGGAAAAGGGCTATGAGGCTCCAAAGCTTGGTTTCTTCATGAATTTGAGCTTCCAAAAGCTTTACCATGAACTATATATAACTCTTCCTCATTCTTAAATTGCTTTGGTGAGCAAAATGCTATCAAAAACACCAAAAGTTAACACAATTTGATTAGAAACGATTGCAAGGGTCCTTAACATGCCAATTGAGTTAAAAGGTAATAATTAATACTCAAAGGTGTTTAAAAGAGCTAATTACAAGCCACAAAATAACATGTTTTGAGTAGTAATCAAGCTCATGCCATCCATGGCTCTAAGCTGTTCATAGCATCTATAGCCTTGAGCTAGTGACCTAGAGTCATTCTTGTCAACCACAATCTAGAGTTGTTCATAGCATCTAAATCCCTAAGCTTACGATTGAGAGGAGCTCATGTCATCCATAAACCTTAGTTGTTCGTAGCATTTTACAGAAATGAGCCCACGACTTAGAGTAGCTCTTGTCCTCCACAACCCTGAGCTGTTCATAGGATCAAGAGCCTTGAACTCAGAACCCATAGTCTTTCATATCATCAATAGCCCTAAGTTATTCATAGCATAAAGAGGATTGAGCACACGACCCATAGTCGTTCATGTCAACCACAACCTGGAGTTGTTTTTAGATCCTAAGCTCACGATCTAGAATAGCTCATGTTATCTACAACCCTGAGTTGCTAATAGTATCTAAAGAGCTGAGCTCATGACTCAGAGTTGTCTAGGTTAACCATAACCCAGAACTATTCATAGCATCTAGAGCCTTGAGTTGTTCATACACAGAGTGGCTCATGTCATCCACAACACTGAGCTATTCATAACATTAAGAGCTCTAAGCTCACGACCCATAGTCTTTCATGTCATCGATAGGCCTAAACTTATCATAGCATTAAGTGCCCTGAGCACATGACCTGTTGTCATTAATGTCAACCACAACCCAATGTTGTTCATAACCTCTAGAGCTCTCAGGTCATGACATATTGTAGCTCATGTCATCAACAACTTGAGATGTTAATAGCATTTAAAAGCTTAAGCTAACAACCCAAAATTGATGATGTTAACCACAGCCTTGAGTTGCTCATAACATCTATAGCTTTAAGCTCAAGACATAGAGTGGTTCATGTTGTCCATAACACTGAGTTGTTCATAGCATTTAGAGCCCGGAGCTCATGACCCAGAGTCTTTCATGTCAACCATTTCCTAGAGCCATTCATTGCATCTAGGTACCTAAGCTCATGACTCAGAGTCATTCACGTTATCCACAACTCTGAGTTGCTTATGGAATCTAGACTCCTAAGCTCATGACCTGAAGTCTGTCATGTCATTGATAGCCCTAAGTTGTTCATACCATCTAAATCCTTGAGCTCATGACTCGGAGTCGTTCATGTCAACCACAACCCAGAGATGTTCATAACCTCTAGAGCTGTGACCTCAAGACCAAGAGTCAAGTCATCCACAACCTTGACATGTTCATAGCATCTATAACTCTAAGCTCATGACCTAGAGTCTTGCATGTCAACCACAACCCAACATTG